>NC_057710.1:25408255-25453463 GCF_004010195.1 Chiloscyllium plagiosum | reverse complement strand
TCTCCATCTAAACCTTTAACACTATGGCAGTCCCAGTCGATGTTTGGAAAGTTAAAGTCCCCTACCATAACTACCCTATTATTCTTACAGATAGCTGAGATCTCTTTACAAGTTTGTTTCTCAATTTCCCTCTGACTATTAGGGGGTCTATAATACAATCCCAATAAGGTGATCATCCCTTTCTTTTTCTAAGTTCCACCCAAATAACTTCCCTGGATGTATTTCCGGGAATATCCTCCCTCAGCACAGCTGTAATGCTATCCCTTATCAAAAATGCCACTCCCCCTCCTCTCTTGCCTCCCTTTCTATCCTTCCTGTAGCATTTTTATCATGTGATTTAATCTTCTGGACCAGCCTACCATGAAATACCTTGTCAAATGCTTTAGTAAAGTCATATTGACAGCATCGACTGCCTTGCCCTCATCAATCATTTTTGTCATCTTCCTCTAAAAACTCAATCAAATGTATGAGACAAGTCCTCCCCTACACGAAGTCAGGCTGACTATTCTAATAAGTCCACTCTTTCCCAAATGTGAGTGAATTCTCACCCTGAAAATCTTCTCCAATAATTTCCCTACCACTGATGTAAGGCTCACTGGCTCCTGAATTATCCTTATTGCCCTTCTTAAACAAAGGAACAATATTATCTATTTGACAATCTTTCAGGATCTTGCATACAGAGGATGCAAATGTTTCTGTCAAGTCCCAGTAATCTCCTCCTTTGCCTTCTTCAGCATCTTGGGATAGATCTTATTCAGTTTTGGGGCTTATCTACTTTAATGTTTTTCAAGATGTCCAAGACCTCCTCCTTCTTCATATCATCACGTCCTAGAGTATCAATATATCCCCCTTTAATCTTACCATCATCCACGTCCTTCTCCTTGCTGCAAGATATTCATTAAGGATCTCACCCACTTCCTCTGGTTCCATGTATAAATTTCCTCATTTGTCCTGTGGATATACTCTTTCCCTTACTACCCTCTTGCTCCTAATATACATATAAAATGCCTTAACTCCCCTTAATCCCACTACCCAAGGACATTCCAAGGCCCCCTCTAACCCTCATAATTTCTTGTTTCAGTTTTTTTCTGCATCCTTTTTATTCCTCAAGGACCTTGTTTGATTTTTTCCTAAACCTTACAACTGTTTTTTTCTTTTTGACTAACCTTTTAATATTCTTGTCATCCAAAGTGCATGAAGCTTGCCATCCTTATCTTCCATCCTAACAGGAACATGCTGGTCCTGAATTCTAATCAACTTAAAGATTTCCACAGGTCATATTTGCCCTCAAGCAGCCACCCATCCCAATATAATTTCTCCAGCTCCTGCCTAATGCTGTTGTAATTAGCCTTCACCTAATTTAGCACTTTCACCCAAGGAATAGACTTATCCTTTTCCATGACTGTCTTAAAACTTATGATTACTGTTCCCAAAATGCTCCACCCTTGAAACATTGATCACCAGGTCAGGTTCATTCCCCATACAAGGTCTGAAACTGCCCCTTCCCCAGTTGGACTATGTCCATATTGTTTCAAGAAACCTTCTGATATACCTAAACAATTCTGCCCCATCTAAGGCCTGACACTAAGGCAGTCCCAGTCAATCATGGAGAGGTTAAAATCACCCTCCACAACAGCTCTGTTGTTTTTACATCTTTCCATAATCTGTTCATATCTTCTATTTCCTGCTAACTGTTGGCAGGCCTATAGTATAACCCCACCATAGTGACTGCACCTTTCTTATTCCAGAGTTCTCTGTGGTGGCCTCGCTGGATGAGCCCTCTAAGATGTTCTATCTCAGTACAGCCGTGACACTCTCTTTAATCAGTAATTTAAATTCCCCCATCACTTTTACTTCCCTCTCTATCACACCTGAAACATCAAAACCCTGTTAGCCTTGCCCTTTCTCAACCAAGTTTCTGTCATAGCTACTACATCAGAGTCCCATTTACTAATTCTAGCTCTAAGCTCATCTGCCCTCCCTGTTTTACTTCTTGCATTAAGATAAATACACTTTGGACCATTAGTCCTGCTGTGTTCATTAACCTCACCCTGCCTGATCTTCCTATTAGACTTACTCGACTTAACGTTGATCTTCTCCTAAATCAGTCCACATGCTGACCTACCGCTCTAGTTCCCAATCCCCTGCCACATCAATTTAAACCCTCCTCACCTGGCACTAGCTGGGCAATCTGTGAGGAAATCACCTGAGTGTAATGCATGCAGCCCAACATCACCATTCCCCCAACAATCCTATACCTTATCTTCCCTCTGACATTGACCATTACAGTGTCTTCATCACCACAATGCAGAAATTAATGTCTCATCATATGCTGATCACAATGCCTCATGTCATATTGCTTACTAATCAACTTTGTTCTTTCTTATAGTACCTGTTTTTTAAGTGGTTTCTGCCTCTCCTATTGCTTCCATGTAGTGCTAGCCCAATAGCTTCAGCATGGCTGGAGGCGGGCTCTTGACCTCTCTAAGGGAGACTGCAGAATGGTGCTGAGGTGGAGGTGGTCGAGAGCTTCAAGTTCCTCGGAATAAATATCACCAACAATCTGTCCTGTTCCATCTATGTTGGAGACAGTCAAGAAAGCACACCAATACCTCTACTTCCTCCAAATGTGAAGGAGTTGACTCAGACTAATTTTTACAGATGCACCATAGAAAGTATCCAAATGCTTCACAGCATAGTATGGTAACTGCTCTTCCCAAGACTACAATAAATTACAATTTATTGCTCTTCCCAAGACTACAATAAATAAATTTAGAGAACTCTAAACATAGCCCAGCATATCACATAAACCAGCTTTTCAATCATTGACTCTGTCCATACCTTCCACTGCCTCAGGAAAGCAGCTAGTAAAATCAAAGACCCCTCCCACCCCAGTTACACTGCCTTCCACTCTCTTGCATCGAGCAGAATATACAAATGTTTGAAAACACGTGCCAACAGATTCAAGAACGGCTTTTTCCCCCTGTTAGAGTCACAGAGCCATACAGTACAGAAACAGACCTTCAGTCCAACTCATCTGTGCCAGATATCCCAATCTGACCTAATCCTATTTGTCGGCATTTGCCCATTTCCTTCTTATTCATATATCCATTGAGGTGCCTTTTAAATGTTGTAATTGTACCAGCCTCTACAATTTCCTCTGACAGCTCATTCCAGCACTAATGTCTGCATGAATATGATACCCTTAGGTCCCTTTTAAATCTTTCCCCTCTCACCTTAAACCTATACCCTCTAGTTTTGGACTCCCCCACGCTAGGAAAAAGACCTTGTCTATTTATCCTATCCATCCCTCATGATTTTATAAACCTCTATGAGGTCACCCCTCAACCTCCGACGCTCCAGGGAAAACAGCCCCAGCCTATTTAGCCTCTCTCTATACCTAAAATCCTCCAACCTTGGCAACATCCTTGTAAATCGTTTCTGCAGCCTCTCAAATTTAACAGTATCCCTCCTATAGAAAGGGTAATCGGAATTGTATGCAGTATGCCAAAAGTGGCCTCACCAGTCCTGTACAGCTGCAGGATGACATCCCAACTCCTATACTCAATGTTATGGCCAATGAAGGCAAGTGTGCCAAATGCCTTCTTTATCACCCTGTCTACCTGCAACTCCACTTTCGAGGAATAATGCACCTTCACCTCTAGGTCTCTCTGTTTGGCAACATTCCATCGGACTCTACTCTGGTTTGTCTTACCAAAACGCAATACCTCACATACATCTAAATTAAATTCTACCTGCCACTCCTCAGCACATTGGCCCATCTGATCAAGGTCTCATTGTACTCTGATTAATCTTCACTATCCACTGCATCACCAATTTTGATATCATCTGCAAACTTACTAACGTTACCAGACTTTTAAACATATTTCTCATATATTAGAGTTGACCTTTCTCTGCACCTTCTCTGTAGCGGTAACACTACATTCAGCATTCTGTTCTATTACCCTTATGTACTTATGTAAGGTATAGAATTTATAGCAAAAGTTTACAGAGTGATGTAACTGAAATTATATATTGAGAAAACCTGGATTGTTTGTTCAGTCTCTCATCTTTTAAATTGACTATGTTGGTTTCAGTTCTTTTATATGTAAATCCAAGAACCTTTTTTAAAGTTACATTCTCAAGTGAACTTTAACAATAGGTGCCATGTCAGCCCAGATAATGCATTGAAGGTGTGAGATGCCCTGTGTGAGGCTGTCTGTGCCCTAATTGATTCTATTTCTGAAAAAGGGATTTACAGACTCTTACATGGATTCATGCAGTTTTTGAGCAAAATAACATATAATTCTGCAAATACAAATTCACCTCACAAACTTATATACATGTGTGTGTGTATGTATGTATGGGGGTTTGAGTGTCTGTGAGAGAGCGTGTGCATGTGTGTGAGTATAAAGGAGTACAAGTCGTGAGAGAGTGCATATCTGTGAGCATATGAGAGAGAGCTTGTGTATGAGAGAGAGTCTGCACGCGTACGGGTGTTTGTGTGTGCGTGTGCGCATGCGTGTGAGAGAGAGTGTGTGTAGTGCAGTGAGGTCACCTGTAGTGTGACATGAACCCAAATTCCCGGTTGAGGCCATCCCTGTGGGTACCAAACTTAGCTATCAGCCTCTGCTCGGCTGCTTTGCGTTGTTACCTGTCCCAAAGTCAGCCTGGGAGGATGGTCACCCGAAGGTCTGAGGTCGAATGTCCTGGGAGGGAACACACCTGTCTGTTGGTTGTTGTATGGTATGTGTCACACTACAGGTGACCCCACTACACACACACACACACACTCATGTGGACTCTCTCTCATACACAAATTCTCTCTCATACGCTCACACATACACACCCACACTCACACCCACCCACGCACCCTCTCACTGACTTATACCCCTTTACATACATACTCACGCACATACACATACACACACTCTCACACAGACATTCATACTCCCCTACACACACATTTAAGATTGTGAGGTGAATTTGTATTTGCAGAATTATATTTTACTTTGCACAAAAACTGCATGAATCCATGTAAGATTCTGTAAATCCCTTTTTTAGATTAGAATCAGTCTGAACATTGGGGCACAGACAGCCTCACATAGGGCATCTCACACCTTCAGTGCATTATCTGGGCCGACATGGCACCTATTGTTAAAGTTCACTTGAGAATTTAACTTTAAAAAGGTTCTTGGATTTACATATGAAAGAACTGAAACCAACATGGTCATTCTAAAAGATGAGAGACTTTCAATCCAGGTCTTTTTCAATATATAATTTCAGTTACATCACACTGTAAACTTTTGCTATAAATTCTGTGGCTTACAATCTTATACTCCACAACCACCTGATGAAGGAGCAGTGCTCTGAAAGCTAGTGCTTCCAAACAAACCTGTTGGACTATAACCTTGTGTTGTGTGATTTTTAACTTTGTACATCCCAGTCCAACACCGGCATCTCCAAATTATGTTAAGTATGCTTTTTCTGAATAGTGCGCAATACATTTCTTTTCACTGGATCTCAGTTCGTATGACAATAATAAATCAAATCAAACAGTGTCTTTGACAACAACTCTGAGTAACTAGGAGGTCTGGCTGTAGAACTGCCTCTTCCTGACATGAGCAGAAGGTAGCCTGGACTGATTGCCTAATGTAGCAGAGTGGCAGCATAGCTTTCCATGTTTTTAGTACTTGCCCTATGACTTGAGCAAAAACACCCCAGAAAACCACTATTCTGTATTCTGTGACCACATCAGACCAGAACTCCAGGTTCCGGAAACAGCCGCTGTCCAGAATTGTTTTCAGACACTCAACAATTCGGGACATTTGTGACAATGCAACAGGCCTGCACCCAATCAATGGCAGAGGTCAATGCCACTATGTCAGCCTTTGTCTTTCTGCTCTTGCCTGCTGTGTCCTGGGGCCATTGGTGTTGTAGACATGGGGCACATGGAGGGGGAGGTGGGGAGGATGGAATAAATTATCGTGAGTCTGTGGGAGAGGGGAGGTGGTCATTACCGTAGGAGAAGTGGGGGGGCTAATTATTATGTACTAGAGCGGGAGGAGGCTGATTACTGTCTGTGTGTGTGCAGGGAGAGGGGTAAATTATTGTGTACGTGGTAAGAGTGGAGGTTAATTATTCTGTGCATGGGGAAAGGGAGGGTTATGACTGTGTGTAGGGAGAGGAGAGTTATTGTGACAGAGTGAGAGAGGGAGCTAATTATTGTGCCATTACTTTTTGGGTCTTTTTCCTTTTTTTTAACAGCCCCACTAGGATCATGCCATTGACTACAAACCTGGCAAGAACGGGACTGCTGGTTAACGTTGTAAACGCAAATCCTCCCCTTCAGTGAAAAGAGGCTCCTCCATTCTCTACTCTCGCTGCCTTTCCACCTCCCAGTTCAACCGTCTGTAGTGAAAGTGTCCCTTACTTTGTTTCTTTAGAATCAGTCACTCTGCGCTGACAAGTCTCTGGGCAGGGTAGGGAGAGAATGGGAGAAGACAGCAAGTTCATGCTTCTTAGAATACCCACCACTTCAGTTGGCTGGATGGTTGGTTTGTGATACAGATAACAAAGATAAGTGTGAGTTCAATTCCCAACTTCTGAAACTTGCCCCTTGTCTGAGGTATGGTGACCCACAGATTAAATGCCCATCAGTCATCTCTCTCTCTGATAAGAGAGTAGCCCTATGGTCCTTAGGGACAATGGTAAGTTTAATTACCAGCATCGACATCCACATGACTTTGTAACGGCTCGGTTTGTGCTCACAGTTTGGATCGAACAGGCTGAGATGCTCTCATAACCGTCCATCTTGGCTCCTCTTGCAATTTACTTTGTGACAATAGAAGTTCACTTTGAATCAAACATTTCAACAAGTCTCTTGGCCTTTCACTGTCTTCAGTTGACAGAAAGAACAAAGTCTACTTTGAGACTTGAGAAGTTCACCACTTTCCCCCAATCAAGACATGGCGAACAGCAGGACTTCCCACTGAAGATGAAAAATGGTCATCTTTTAAAATTGGACTTAATTTTTCAAGTTTTCGAGCTTTCACCTTGAACCTTTGACATTGGTGTCTGGAAGAAATTGCTTCAGTCAATAAGATCAAAATTCTGAAGGTGAAATGGGAAACACATTACAGGTGAACATTTGGAGATAAATGAGATAGCCCTGGTTGGTGTTTGATGTTGGTGAGCCCAGTCTGCTTCGCATTTATGTTTTTGTTGCTAATCAGAATCCTATGAATCATCTGCACTCCATCTTCAGCTCCAGCTTTAACAAGAAAGGTAATGCTCCCATTATGGTTGTTTTTATTTGGTTTTGATTTATTGCAACAAATGATAAAAGAAAAAGTGCAAAGCCCAGGCATGTCAGCTCCCATCAGATGGCACATGGGTTGAGAAATTATTACAAGCAGGCAGGCAACTTGTAGAATCGAAAACAGTCGCAGAAAAACGAGAATATAAAAAATTACCCCTGTTTAATATTGCCCAGCAAAAGAAGTGAAATAGTGTTTAACGTTAATTACATTTTGGCCCTCCAGTCAGGAATGAACATCTGATTTTAAAAGTCTGGCTTTGACTCAATATCAGTGGAAACAATGCAAAATGGAAGGACACATTTTCAACAATAGCAATGTGTGGTTCTTCTAATACAGAATAAGGCATCCCAAATTGCTCCACACTGTTACCAAATAACATTTGCCAATATTCATGAATTGGAAGGGTTTAGAGGGAGACAGCTCAAATGCTGACAAATAGGACTAGATCAGTTTAGGATATCTGGTCAGCATGGACAAGTTGGACCGAAGGGTCTTTTTCTGTGCTGTACATCTCTATGACTCCATAAGATATGAGGGAGGATGACCAAAAGCTTGACAAAAGAGGACTTTTTTTCCCAAATCACATCTTAAAGAGGAGAGGTAGAGAGGGCAGAGATGTTTGGAGAGGGAATTGGAGTACTTAGAACAAGGCCGACTCAAGGCCAGTCAGTAACAATGAAGTGATTAAAATCGATAATATGCCGGAGGCTAGAACTGGGGGGTTCAGATATTTGAGAGTGTTGTTTCTACTGGACTGTTGCCTCTAATGAGTACTTTAAGTAGCTGCTGTGCCCATTATGTAGATTGCTACCATTTTGTTTTAGCATTGCCAACTACTGGCAGTGTAAGGCCAATAGAACTCTTTGTTTTCTACTTGTAAAATATTGCATTTATTTGACAGTCCTTACACATAGAGTCATTGAGTCGTACAGCGTAGAAACAGTCCCTTCAGCCCACCATGCCTATGCTAACCAGTGAGTTAAGTTTCTGTAAAAGCCAGAACATCAATGTAATGATCTATATTAAGTTTGAATGTGGCGAGGGCCTTGATTTTGTATTCTTTCGTGGCCATCATGCATCACTGGCAAAACCAGTGTTTGTTGTTCATGCCTAATTGTCCTTGAGAGAGTAGTGGTGAGATGCCTTCTTGAATCAATGCAGTCTGTTTGGTGCAGATACACCTACACCTACAGAAAGAGTTCTAGGATTTGATCCAGTGGCAGCAAAAGCCTGATGATACCATTCCAAATCAGGATAGTGTGCGGTTTGGAGGAGAACACACAGGTGATGGTGTTTCTATACATCTACGCCTTTCTCTTCATGAATAAAGGCAGAGAGCCTGAAGCGTGGAGAGATAAGATAGAGGAGCTTATCTCTCCACGCTTCAGGCTCTCTGCCTTTATTCCCGATGAAGGGCTTTTGCCCGAAATGTCGATTTTTACTGCTTCTTGGATGCTGCCTGAACTGCTGTGCTCTTCCAGCAACACTAATCCAGAAAGAGAAATTGAAAGCTGAGTCAAAAAGAAAAGTGGCATATATAAAGTTTAGGAACTGAAGATAGACAGAGACCTTGAAAGAACTCAAACAAAGAATTAGGGAGGGAAAACAGGGGCCATAGAAATGACCTAGGCAAACAGGGTTAAGGAAGGGTATGTCCGCTCAAGTACAAAGGAGGAAATTTATGCATGGAGCTGAGAGAAGTGGGTGGGTTCCTTAATGAATATTTTACAGCAGTATTCCCAAAGGAGAATGACATGGTGGATGATGAGTCTGAGGAAGGGTATGTCAATATAAAAACAGAGGAGGGTTGGGTATTTTGAAAAGCATTAAGGTAGATAAGTCCCCAGGACCTGATGGGATGCAGAGGGAGTCAGATAAGGAAAGTGTTGGGGTCTTGTATCAAATATTTGTATTCTCTTTAGTCACAGGAGAGGTCTCAGAGGACTGGAGAATATCTGATGTTGCTCCTTTGTTTAAGAAAGGCAACAGGGATAATCCAGACAATTACACGCTTTACATCAGTGGTAGGGAAATTATTTGAGAATATTCTTAGGAACAGGATTTACTGATAGTTGGAAAAATATGGACCTTTTAGCAATAGACAGCCCAGCTTTGTTGGGGAGAATGATTTGGAAGAGATGTAAATGGCCTGATATGTAAGTTTGTGCATGACGCAAAGATTTGGGGAGCTGTGGACATTGAGGAGGATTGCCAGAGGATACCGCAGAATATGAAGAAACTGGAGACTTAGATGAAGAAATAAGGTTTAATTCGCACAAATGTGAGGTGCTGCATTTTGGAAGATCTAATACAGGAGGGAAGTATGCAGTAAATGACAGAACCCTTAGTAGCATCAAAATACAGAAGGATCGAGGTGTACAGATCCACAGTTCCAAGAAAGTGGCAACAAAAGTGGATAAGCTGGTCAAGCAGGCATCTGGAATGCTTTCCTTCATTGGTCAGGGCATAGAGTATAAAAACTGCCAAGTCATTTTGCAGCTGGGTAGAACATTAGTTAGGCCACATTTGAAATAGTATGTACAGTTCTGGTCGCCACATTACCCAGAAGTTTGTAGAGGCTTTGGAAAGAGTCCAGAAATGGTTTACTAGGATGTTGCCTGATTTGAAGGGTATAAGGAGAAATTGGATAAACTTGGTTTGTTTTCACTTGAATGTCGAAGGATGAGGGTGTGACCCAATAGAAGTTTATAAAAGTATGAGAAGCACAGATGGGGTAAATAGTCAGAATCTTTTTCCCAGGGTAGAAATAAGGGACACAGATTTAAGGTAAAATGGGGTCAAGGAGATGTGAAAAGCAAATTTTATTTACACAGAAGGCGCTAAGTGCACAGCCATAGGAGGTGGTGGGGGCAGATGCAGTAACAATGTTTAAAAGGTATCTTGACAGATGCATGAATAGGCAGGGAATAGAGGGGATTTGGATCGCATAGAGGCAAGATACTTTTAGTTTAGAATGACATCACGTGTCAGCTCAGTCTTGGTGACCTCAAGAGCCTTTCCTGTGCTACATGTTCTTTGTTCAATCAAGCCTAACGCCCATAACTGGGAGTGACAATTGTCGACATTGAAAGTATGAAATACAGACATCGATTCCAGCTTTTACTCCAAGAAAATCACAACAAAATACAGGACAGTTTTCAGCACACCCCATTTTGTCTGACGGTGCATCATCAGATTGTCATTCTGTGACTATGAAGCTGCCGATCATTCTCAACTATGTAACACAATCATGAACCACAGAGAGGTGATGCTTTTGCAGCAATGTGCAACCTAATTATTTCAATGTGTAGTTTTTGTAACCATTTCTTACATGAGACTACATCGAACTTCAATTCAATTTTGTTATTTTACTGCAAAATACACATTCTACGTGTGCATTTGTACCTGGGCTTTTAGCAGATCAGAAAAATGATTACTGAACACTATAAGGCTTAAAGTTTAGGAGCTTTTTTATATTTACAATGAGATCCTGGAAGTGTTGAATTGTAATTAACCTTTCTTCATTCTACTCCAAATTAATTTGTATTAGAGGCAAATTGTAAGTGGAGAACAGTCTCTTTAGAAAACATTGTGCCCATTATGCTCTTGAGATCAATTTTATCATTAAAAAGAGTGCCACATTCTTGCTGAAAATCACACTTAGAGTCATGGAGATGTCCAGCACAGTAACAGACCCTTCGGTCCAACTCATCCATGCTGACCAGATATCCCAACCTAATCTAATCCCATTTGCCAGCACTTTGCCCATATCCCTCCAAACCCTTCCTATTCATAACCATCCAGATGCCTTTTAAATGTTGCAATTGTACCAGCTTCCACAACTTTCTCTGGCAGCTCATTCCATACACGTACCACCCTCTGCGTGAAAACGATGCCCCTTAGGTCTCTTTTACGTCTTCCCCTCTCACCCGAAACTGATACCCTCTAGTTCTGAGCTCCCCCACGCCAGGGAAAAGACCTTGTCTATTTATCCTATCCAAGCCTCTTATGATTTTGTAAACCTCTATAAGGTCACCCCTCAGCCTCCAACACTCCAGGGAAAACAGCTCCAGCTTATTCAGCCTTTCCCTATATTCAAACCCTCCAACCCCAGCAACATCCTTGAAAATCTGTTCTGAGCCCTTTCAAGTTTCACAACATCTTTCCGATAGGAAGGAGACCAGAATTGCACACAATATTCCAAAAGAGGCCTCGCCAATGTCCTGTACAGCCGCAACATGACCTCCCAACTCCTGTACTCAATACTCTGACCAATAAAGGAAAGCGTACATCTGCAAAGAAAATATATCTATGCTGAGGCAAACTGGTTATGGCCTCTGGTGAGGTGTGTTTGCAACTTATTTTGGTAGCTTACCATAATCAAATGTGAAACAGAATTAATGATTCGCATATGTTTTACACAGGCATGTCCAGGCTTTATCTTCTCATGACCAGATGAATGTTACCATAGAGTTCAAGAGACCACTTGTAAATAGAAATCAATTCATCTCATAATTTACTACAGATTGCAATAAACGACGGAGGAACCTTGATTATCCGAATAAGTCAGGTGGGCATAATTTTGTTCTGATAATTGATTATTCGGATAATCGATTTGATCTTAAGGGAAGCCATACTGATTTAACGCTGTCCTCTACTGGAGAGTTTGTTTGAATCTATAATTTTGATGAGTCTGCTATTTAAATAGACTAATCTTTGCATTCTGTAAATTGTGGGTTAAAATTGAGAAGGGCTAAATCCTTACCATCGCATAAATACATGAAATCCCAGCATTAATCAAGGTCCCCAACAGCCTCTACAATCACAAAAGTATTTGTCAGTTTCCGCTGAACTCAGTGTCGCAACAGAAAGACAGAAGGACCACATCGCACATGCGTTTACGTTCTCCTCCATTGTTTTCATGAGTGGCCTGGTAAAGTGACAGGAATAAAGCACTTACTTTTACAAAGGGCTGTGTAACTAACCTTTACGTTAAAAAAATTCCAGTCGCTGTTGCTTGCAGTGCTTGTGTTCCTTTGTTTTTGCCAGCGTTTTCACATGTTCTTCAGTACAGGTAATCCGAATTCACTTACCTCTTTGATGTAATGTTTTTATGGGACCTTGAAATGTTATTTGGACAATCCGAAATTCAGAAAATTGATATTCAGATAATTGAGGTTCCTCTATATTTAGGATTTGATAGCGCTGAACTTGAATATTTCTAAAAAAAAAATTTCATCCTGCATTTATCAGGACAAACATAGGGTCAAATGTCAGCTGTTATCAGACTTTTGAATGAACCTCCCCAATGTTAATTCTGATCTTTTTCTCTGCACCTTCTCTGTGTCTGTAACACTATATCCTGGTTCTGCTACCCTGATGCATTTTGTATTATATGATCTGCCTGTATAGCACATAAAACAACACTCTTCACTGTAACTTGGTACATGTGGCAAAAGTAAATTAATCAAACAATCAATCAGAGTCTAGATTAGAGTGGTGCTGGAAAAGCACAGCAGGTCAGGCAGCATCCGAAGAGCAGGAAAGTTCCTGCTGAAGGAATCATCTATTCCTGATGAAGGAGTTTTCCCCGAAACGTTGATTTTCCTGCTCCTCGGATGCTGTCTGAACTGCTGTGCTTTTCTAGCACCACTCTAATCTAGACTCTGGTTTCCAGCATCTGCAGTCCTTGTTTTTACCAAACAATCAATCAGTTTATACAACAGAAGAACAGAGTGCTGATTAATTGGTAAGTCAATTTATTTAGGATTCATTCACCAATAAAACAATAGCATTAATGTTAACCTCTTCCAAATCTCTAAGCCAAAGAAATTCAACCATATTAAGTTAGTGAACATGAAATAGAATCACAAATAGGAGCCAAGTTATATGAATAAAACAGATACTTGGTAACACGTGGAGATTAGCATTTCAGATCGATGACCTTCCATCAGAACTTTTCCAGAGATTTCTGCTTGTACTTCAAATTTCTAACATTCACAACATTTTGATTTTTGTATGAAGTTACCTGCGTTTCAGAGTACAGATTCCAGGGATGATTGCATTCTGTATAATAAAGTTTGATTAGCTTCACTACATTTGTCATTTTCTTTACCGGCATCTTGCTTAATAATTGGATAATAGGATAAGTGAAGGGCAATGCACTTATGAAAATACATCCTCGGATGTTTCAGAGTTAACAATCTCAAAGCTAATGCAATTGATGTCAGCTACTAAGGGCTGGCATAAGCCAAGCAAAATTGATTTATTTTAGTTTAGTCTCCATATAGACTAAACTGAACATTATCTAACCACTAGCAAATGTTCATAATGTCCTTAATACTTTTTTTCTCAACAGCAGTAGCTGTTTTATGAGGATACACTGTGTTATCAGCATATAAACAGATTTTGGAATATGAACAATCTTACATTAATAGTTTCCTAAGATCTTTCAAAAGCCTTGACTGTTTCTGACATTTTTAAGTCAACTAAGTGTCAGTAACAGTATGTTATTGCTTAGTATTTCCCAATATTCCTGAGTTGAAAGCTCTAATGTTCTGTCATTGCTACCGAGCAGTTAAAAGCCAAGTCTTCATGCATAGAGAAACTGACAACATGTGTGAATAAAACATGCTCAGATTGCCAGCCACATGATTCAAATAATGTTCTTATATTAGATTTCTTATATTAACACATCACAACCGTGACTATTCAAAAAGAACTGCATTGGCTGTAAATCGCTTTAGGACACCCACAGGTTATTGAATACTCCTTTTCTTATATCAATAGCCTCATAGTTGATATATACAACATTTATCGTGGAAATGAGATAAATGGAGTATGATCCCCAGTTTATGCTAAGTTGACTAAGCATTATAACAATCGAGCCAAGAAATGTTATTTTAGGACTGGAATAGTGTGTGTGTGTGTTTATAAATATTTTAGGATGATGGATTGAAATTGGTTCTAAATTTGCGAAAAGTTAAAGTGCCTAAAGACATTCTCACTCAGTTTATACTTTGATTTCTTGGGGTAGATACCAGAGGGCTAACAATAGTGTAGAACATGATTTACTACCTTCAGAATAGGAATAATATCAATGCCTATGGGGCATGGTATTGCTGTGGTTATGGTACTGGGCTGGTAACTCTAAAGGCCTTGAGTTCAAGGTCCAGCAGAGTGAGTGTGAACTTTAATCAGTAAGTGTGAGACTTTGTGAATTAAAACCAGGAACCAATGACCATGAACAACATAGAACAACTAGAAACGACAATAAATGTGGCCTTGTGAGTGTTTAGCACATTTTCAAAACAAGTATACACAAACAAAGAAAAGACTTATCATATGATTAACATTATTTTCCTTACTGAGGTAGCTTAACTATAGATGTACTGTGAAGGCTTATTGATAAAAAATATAAGTATGCATTTCCAGATGCAGAGTAAATAGAGTACTCGGAGGCTTAATAAAACTTTTACAATGTGGAGTGCTCATAAATATTCTTGAAAAGGAAGGCGAATCCGGGACAACACACAACAGATTTTACAGCATCTGGTAAGTGTAATGAAAAACGCCAGCCTTGTTCAAACGTCTTTGTACAGAATATTGTAAAAAGATTAAATATGGAATTGAGTTGACAATTGAATAACTTTTATAGTTCATTGATTATTGCAAAATTTACGAAATGTGCAGAAATCCTCACATTTGGATGAATTGTGAATGTAGTATTGTGTAACAAAACACTGTGGATATTGCTTTACAAAGACAAGCTGTTTAACAAATTATGCATTTAAAATCCTGAGCATAATTTTGTTCTCTTGTCATATTGTTAATCACAAGGTTAGAACTCATAGGATATATGATAAGGATAAGGAATAGGAAATTTGGCACGTTATGTTGCTCTGCCATTCTATATCATGGCTGGTTATCCCCGTCAATGTCACTTTCCCACACTAAATCATATCCCTTGTTATTAATATCTAGAAATCAATCAATCTCGATCCTTGAACATACTGAGCTTCCACAGCTGTCCAAAATAGAGAATTTGAAATCCTCTCATATGGTCATAGCGTCATAGAACTGTACAGCATGGAAACAGATCCTTCAGTCCAATATATCCATGCCAACCAGATGCCTTAAATTGATCTCGTCCCATTTGCCATCAATTGGCTCACATCCCTCTGAAACCTCTAAAAGGTTGGTATAAGTAATAGAGTGGAGGAGGCAGACTGCATACATTAATGCCAGACATTGCTGAGAAGGGCAAATTAGTGCCTGCTTTGCAGACAGAGATCTGGAGGTGCTGATGGACAAGGTGAAGAAGGAATAAGTGCCACTATCTTCTCTCCATCACTTTGCATTCCCTCTGTCTCTGTTATTAAACCCACCTCCCACCAAGACTAATGCTGTACCACTCTCACTATTGCACATAGCATCTTCCCTCAGTTGCTCCATCCACATCAATTACCTAGATTACTAACCCCTGCATACCCTCTGTGCTGCCTACTCACTCACTTGGGACACCTCACCACACTTTCCCCATCTGCATCAGCATTAACAGCCTTGCCACTCACTTTCAATTCACCCATCGCTGCCATTTCTGATTCCAGGGAATAGCAGCCCACTACGGAGCTAGGACTCTACAAGCTTTACAAGGAGATGACCTTGGCCTTGACTGGAGAAGAGCTAGATCAGTCTTGCGTAGATGTAGAAATAATCCATGTCTCGGCACCTGAGTAAGAAGCATTGTCCATTGCTATTTTCAACTGTTCCTTTATTCCAATTTCTTCTTGACATGGCCACAATTTTCTCACGTTTGTGACTTGTTGCTACAAGTGGATGTGGGTCAAGAGGACCCTCCCCCCTCTCTGCAAGATGTGCCCTCTTCCATCTCTGAGGAAGACAACACAAATGCCTCAGAGGAAGCAGCAGCAAGGCTGCCTCCTATTAGCTCAGACACTGACACCTCGATGGGGATTTTAGCTCAATTATAGCTGACAGTATTTCCTGGTGAGTATTCCCCTGCCATGTCTCTGCAGCTGCTGAGGGAGAAATGCTGCACATTGCTGGCACTTACAGAACGGAGAAGGAGAATGAGAACAACAGGCACTCAAAGGCTGGGATTCTGCTACCTAAGGCTGGATCACCTGGATGCCTCCAACAGACAGGTTGCCCACATTCTAATATTCACTTGTGTTGCCACAGCCTCCAGGGCTATAGGCCAAGAGCTGGAAAATTAAATTAGCATAGTCAGATCTTTGTTGAGTGCAGTGGACATGATGGGCTGATTAGCCCTCTTCTGTTCTCTAAATATGTATGAGTCCATAAGCACCTTAGAAATCCATGACCTTTACCATCTAGAAGGAGGATGACAACAGATAACCTAGGAGCATCACCACCTGGAGCTCCCCTTTGAGCCACTCACCATCCTGATTTGGAAATGTATCACCAATCCTTCACTGTCACTGGGTCAAACTCCTGGAAGTCCCTCCCTCACAGCACATGGACTGCAATGGATCAAGAAGGCTGCTGCTCAAGGGCAACTGGTGACGGGCAATAAATGCCATCCGAGCCAGCAATGCTTATGTTCTGTGAGTGAATAAAGAAGAACGTTAACTTTGATTTTCTCTGCCGACCCATTTTTATTTCAGATTTACAAATGTTTTGCCTTGTCACAAGATGCTGCTTATTTTCAAGTTTGTTAAGGTAATACAATATGAAACATTAAAATTAATGCTACGAGACAATGAAAGAAAACAGTGAGACCTGTCAATGAAGGCTTGAGAAGGATTAAAGCAAATTAGCTGTGTAGAAAGAATCCTGATTTTACAAAGATAAATCCTTTAAAAATATGTCAGGTAGAAAACATTGAGTGATTAGGTAATGGCATGTGTCTTAAATTAATTCTTTACATCAACTCATGAGTGAAGATTGCAGACAAATTCCAGATTTGGTCAAATTGGCTGCAGATCTATAAGAAATGCTGAAGTCGGTTTTGTATAGTTATGAAGAAACATCAGGGTCTAAAGAGGCCAACTTTCTTGCCTTTATCAAAAACAAAATACACCTGGCAAAACAAATGCAGTGTCAGCAGAACACACCAATAAATAATGATGTGAGGTTAGTGCTGATGTGGACACTCTGAAAATGGATTGAAAATAATTAGTGAAAAGTGGGCCAGCGAAAATAATGGCTACTGTAAAAGGGTGGGGTGAGGGAGGGGGGAGAATGTAAGTAGATGAGTGAAAGTGTTTAAGTATCTATTTCCTGTCATGAAAAAGGGGTCCATAAACTCAGCATGGACAAGATGGGCTGAATGGTCCCCTTCTGTGGGGGTATCATTTCTATGGTTCCACAGTCCTCCACAATTGACAATCAGGAATCCCACTCCACTGCCCATCTGGAGATCCTGATGTTTTGAGGGACAACAGGCTTTGATTATGTTCCTCGGAAGGATATAATTAATGAAACTCTTCAGAATTCCAAGTCAAAAAAGGGATTAATTCCTGGATAATTTTGAAAATATTGTTCAATTGTGGAATCCCTTCCAATGTTGGACGCCATGTTTTAAGTTTTGAAAGCATGGACTGGTTGGGTACAGTCAGTAGTTGACCACATTCAACTATTCTAAAAAGAGTCTTTTCTGCACTTTTCCTAAAGTTTTCTGAAAGTTAGTGCCTAGAGTATACACTATACTCCAGTTGTAAACAGATCTGTGTTTTATACAGGCTCAGCACAACTCCTTTGCTTATTGTTAAAGCTCTAAATGTGGCATGCTTTATTAACCACTCGCTGTCCTTCCATCTCCAGTGGTTTACACATTCTCTCCCCTGTCTGTGTGGATTTCCTCTGGGTACTCTGGCTTCCTCCCACAGTCCAAAGATGTGCAGGTCAGATGGAATGACCATGCTAAGGTGCCCATAGTGTCCAGGAATGTGCAGGCTGGCTAGATTATTCATGGGAAATGGGGGATTTCGGGTATAAGATAGAGGAGTGGATCTCAGTGGGATGGTCTTCGTAGGGTCAGTGGAAACCCAAAAGGCCGCATGGTCTGCTTCCACACTGTAGGGATTCTAAACGTTACATGCCATTTGTCAAGACAAGCTTGGATACTTTCCAGATCTTGTTGCATTTGGACATGGACTGCTTCAGTATCTGAGGAGTTGTGCATGCTGCTGAACATTGTGCAATCATTTATTGAATATATTCAAGGCTGAGTTAAAACAATTTTGATTCAACAAATATACACAAGTTATGTGGGGCTGGCAAAAAACAGGGAGGATACAATCACAATGAGATCAGCTTTGGTCTATTGAACAGCAGAGCAGGCTAGATGGGCCAACTGGCCTCCTCCCATTACATTTTCATCTCGTCTCATGTGAAAAAGCCTCTAATATCATATCATTTGGAAAACTAGGTTTAGAGTGCAGCAAGACTGATTTTAGTTTTCAGCTGAGTGAAGGTCTTGTCGGGGTTTTTTCTTTTAAGAATCAGAAAGCAATTTTTGAACAGTGAGCTAAAGATATCATTTCCAAGAATTAGACAATCACAAGAGTTGTTACAGCGAGGAAGAAATTCATTCAATCCACCATGACTTTACCAGCTGTTCAAATCAGCATCATTACCTCATGACAATCTCCTAGTTCCTCACCATCGCCTTGCACATCTTCTGTCTAAAAAATCATCCCATGTCCTCTTGAATCCCTCCATTGAACTGTCCATACCATACTTCCTGGCAATTCATTCTATCTTCTAACCACTTGCTGAGTAAAAATGTTTTTTTTTTTCTCACAATGTGCTTGATTGTTTTGCACATCCCTTTAAATCAAGCTCTCTTGTTCTTGCTCTAATCATAAACCTAAACCCAACCATAAGCCTAACCCTAAACCTTACCCTAACACTAAACCTAATCTTAACCCTAAATTTTACCTTAACCTTACACTAATCCTAAACCTAACACTAACCCTAACCCTAAACCTTACCCAAACTCTAACCCCAGCCCTAAACCTAACTATAAGCCTAAACCTTACCCCAACTCTAACCCTCCGCTACGAGCAGAGTCATGCAAGTCATGTGATTTGAGCTACATAACTAGCAAGTCACCTGGGGACACAATTGCTTGCTGACTTGAGATTTACAACTCATAGACTGAAGAGTCTATGTGCAGGCTCATTTAGACAAATAAAAACTCGATTCAGTCAAAGAGAAATGGTCCTTAACAGCAGAAGTGTTGATAGAATCATAGAATCATACAGGACAGAAGAGGCCCTTTGGCCCATTAGGTCTTTGCTGCCTAAACTTACTCTAAGTCTATATTACTTCCACTTTCCAGCACTCAGCCCACAGTCTTGAATGTTATGATTTTCAAGTGCTCATCCAAGTAAAGGTTTTGTGATTCATGCCTCCACTACCCTACAACAAATGGATCAAATCTAAACTCTGCACATCTAGTCATGAATGGTGGTGGACAATTAGACAACTCACTGAAGGAGGAGGCTCCACAAATAACATCACCCTCACCCCAGCACAGCCATGCAAAAGATAAGTCCAAAGCATTTTCAAAAACCTTAGGACTGAGCGCATGCATTTGTTGGATAAGAACATCTGAGGACTGAAACTTATGGTTTTATTTTTCTAGTTGCATTGAAAATTTTGCTGAGTTTTTATTTTAGCACGATACAAGATTTAGCAAGACTTTCCACCATGTCTTACCAGACTCACCCCACTATCTATCCTGCCTCCATAGTGTCCCCCCCTCACCTGATTCTAGTCCATTTATCAAAGCATTGTTCCCAGAAAAATTCGCCATTCAGCAGATATCCACACAAGGACCAGCATCCCTTGCACCTACAAAAACTTTAAAAGGCCACTCAGCCACCAGACAAGGATTGGAAATCCACCATTGTTCCTCACCAGCAACATATTGGCACTGTAGCCACAAAACCAAGCTGCTCATGGCACATAGTGAGCATAGCTGACTCTCGCTCGCTCATAAAATGCCATTCTCTCAACCTAATTACGGTTTAACTGCTAGGGCACGCAGTTGACCTGTGCTTCACTATATCCCACCGTAATACTCTCTCTAAGCCATTGCAATCTTCTCGCTAATGACCACCAGACATCTGCATTTTAACATTGTCCAGAAGGGAAACATCACAAATAGGCAAACAATTGGACAATTCCAAAGATGAGCTGTTATTTACAGACAACCATTTCCTGGACTCTAGTTGGACATATTTCCTGATAGTAGATAAAAACGAGGACTGCAGATGCTAAAAACCAAAGTTTAGATCAGAGTGGTGCTGGAAAAGCACAGCAAGTCAGGCAGCATCTGAGGAGCAGGAAAATCGACGTTTCGGGCAAAAGCCCTTCATCTGGAATACAGGCAGGGTGCCTCCTGCGTGGAGAGATAAATGAGAGGAGGGTGGGGGTGGGGAAAAAGTAGCATTGTACAACAGGTGAGTGGGAGTGGGGACATATTTCCTGACAATGTCCAGCTCACATGGATGACTGACCATGGTCAATGACTGATGCAGACTCTGCCCCTAACTGACAGGACTGGGACCTCCTGATGGTTACCATCCTTGAGTGGACCGAAGTCTCACCTCCATCCAGTTACTATCATGGCCATTTGGTAAATAACTGTATAGTGTTTTGCCATGCAGGCTGCAGGCTCACACTGTACGTGTTACATTGATGTCTCAATGTGCCATACAGCAAGATATCCCCAGTTCCCTATCTAGGAGAGATCCCTACCAACAAGTATGGCAAGCAGCCTAGCAATGTGACCCTGCAAACTTACACAGCAGCTCTCTACGCCCTGCTGAAGCGCCAATGCACTAACAGGCTGCACCTACACAATGTGGACTGCAGTGATCCAAGAAAGTAGTCCACCACCAGCTTGTCAGGGGCAATAAAGGCTGGGCATTAAATGCTGGCCAGCCAGTGATGCCCACATCCTTGAGTGAAGTTAAAAAACAGCATGGTATGGCAAGTGAGTGAATGCTAAGACAGCGAGTAAACAGACCTGAGACATTGCTTGGTCCCACCCTTGCACTAGGTGCCAGTCCCTATGTATAAAGTGTCCCTGCTGCAGCTTTTGAATGCCAGTCACTGGTGCACCCTGCAATGCCAATCCATGATTCCTAAGTATCTTATAAGTGGATTTGAGAGGTATCACAAGGATCCTGAGAGGTTGGCAAATGTTGGATGGCAATGTCCTTGGATAAAGAGAGTATGTGTCTGATGCCTGTGGTTTGAAGCCTGGGATGTTGTTCAGTGCTAAGCAACATGGACACTCTTCACAGCAAGTGTTGAGCTGAAGTTACCTGGTACCCATTCTTAAGTCCATGTTAAGGAATCTCAATATCTAGCCTGTTTGGTGCATCTGGTAGGGTAGGAAACTGAATATTAATGAGGTGAGACGTGCTGTTAATGATTTGTTTAAAATCAATAGTCGTGCTTAATTGAGAACGTCAAAGTGTCCAGCTCCAACAACACTCAAGAAACTTGACACCATCCTGGACAAAGCGGCCCGTTTGATTGGCACCACATCCACAAACATCCACTTCCATCATCACTGACTCTCAGTAGCTGCAGTGTGTACTATCTACAAGATCCACTGCAGAAATTCACCAGCTGTCCTGAGATTGAGTCTTTCAAACTCTGAACCACTTCCATCCAGAAAGACACATGCAGCTGATACATGGGAACACCTCCATTTTCAAGATCCCCTCTAAGCCCCTCACCATCCTTCCTTCACTGTCACTGGGCCAACATCCTGGAATTCCCTCCCCAATGGCATAATGAGTCTAGCTCTACCACCTTTCAGTTGTTATGAGTGCAGCTCTTCCACAACGGTTGTCCTTTTGAGATCTGTCATCATTGTCAGTATGTGATTAAACAGTAAAGTAATTATGACCACTGGCATATTCTAGGACAGTAAATAGATCCATTCATAAAGATCAGACCTGAATGAGCACGTTTGATTATTAAGAATATAATTAAGTTGCTGTTCAAACTGCTTCCATCTGCTATTTTAATGACTGTTTTAAGCTGATCAAAATTGGCTAATTCTTCTACGAAATAATGCAAATAAATATTTCAAATGAATATGTTAAATGTTCATACTATTCTAATCTTTGATGTAGTATATTTGTGAGAAATGGGAAAATGGCAAGTTAACAAAAGCAGAACGATTCCAATTAATCCACCAGGTGGACTTGGAGCCGACTTTGTAGTCAATTATTGTGCATTGTAAAGTTGGAGCTTTGAATAAAGCTAGTGTCGTTCAAACTCCACGCTGCCTGTTTTATTTCATCACATATACACAATAAGATTTATCAAAGGCACAACTGTAAATCAACATGCTAATGGAAGACATCAAAGTGTTTCTCAATTATCCATGTTTTGCTTCAAGATTTACTGCGGCTGTTATTCCTTTGTTAAAGCTTTTGATATTTTGATTAATACTCAGCAAAAAAATGCACTCATTTCATATAACAAAGTCATGTAAGTAATCCAAAGTTGAGCTGCATTTCTAAACATTATTGATATAACACCTGAATTACATTTATTTTCACACACAGAAAATCTTGATGTAAACATTTCTTCTTTGAATAGAATCAAATTGTTAAGGGGTGGTTAGGTGCCACAGTTTGTGAGTGTTTTCACAGATGATCACACAGAGCTCACTGCCTGCACTCAGCTCATTCAACTGAATCATTCTCCAATGGAATTATGGCACAGGGCAGAACAACATTGGCCATGACGATAAAGGTGAGAAAGTCAGGTAAGATGTCCAGTGAGGAGTGTCTTGACAGGGGGAGCAAAAGGTCCCATTTTCCAAACAGGTCTTGAACGGTGAGTTCAGGATTTGATAGTGAGTGATGAGAGGTTGTTTTGCATGTGCTAGCATGTATCTGCATCCTCATTATCCCTGAATCTCAGCTCATTCATATATAGTTTCCCATTCTTCCATCCAGTAGGTGGAAGTAGGTGGTGACAATCCCAACAGGAAAATCAGAGCGATAACCTGATGAGTCAGAGCAGTTACCTAGATGAAGATCAGCGCAATAACCTGGTGAAGGTCAGAGCAGTTAACTAGGTGAAGATCAGAGTGATAACCTGGTGAAGGTCAGAATGGTTAACTGGTGAAAGTCAGAGCGGTAACTTGGTGAAAGTCAGAGCAGTTACCTGAGTGAAGAACAGAGTGGTTACCTGGTGAACGTCAGAGCAGTTACCTAGATGAAGATCAGAGTGATATCCTGGTGAAGGTCAGAGCGGTAACATGGTGAAAGTCCGTGTGGTAATCAAATGAACATCAGAATGGTTACCTAGGTGAAGATCAGAGTGATAATCTGGTGAAAGTCAGAGTGGTTAACTGGTGAAAGTCAGACTGGTTACCTGGTCACTTTAACTCATTGCTTGCTCGTCTGGACCTCCATCTTGGCCCTCCTTGGACCAACATCTCACAGAATGTTTCACGAGCAGTAACTGCACACACCCCACATCCATGGACCTTAGCATTTGACGTTTACCAGCTTCAGCCCATCATCATGGCAATCCACTCCAAGTACAGTTCTGTCGTCTGGAGAGCCCTGGCTACTTCTACTGGGAATGCTGCAGCAAGGACAGAGGACGGGAACCCATCTCACAGATTGCATCCTCACTCAATTTTTTTGTGCCTGCATGATTTGTACCAATGTTAATAGCCTCCAGATCCCTGCCTTGTCTAACATTGTATTCTGCTGCTTTGGGCCCTTGTCTGCATCTTAAAGGCTCACTGTACTTCTGTCTTGCAGTGTCACTTAGCACAGATACAAAGCCAAGCAACTCACCATGGTCGTTGGCCAAAGATGTGGGCATGTTGCTAAATGGTGCTGTACTATGCCAGTCTCACACCTACAGCAGCCTGTGCAGCAAACCCACTGCATGTGTATCAACCAATGGCTGGGGCTCCAAGCTGCTATCTCATGATTTTGTCATTCCCAATTAAAATCTACCAGTTTTGTTTCACATCACCCTTCATTGTGACCCAAGTTAGGATAGAAACAAGTTGGTACCATTGCCTGTTACCCAGCTTTGCAGCTGTGGCCTGCTTCTTTGTTCCTTTTCTTCAGTTTTCCAAAAGAAAAGACAGCAAAAAAAACAACCAGTAAACCTTGCAAATGAATATACTGCTCAAACTGGATCATCAGTTTGAAGTGTACAAAATATGTACAACTTGTCTCGCATGTCAGTTTCACTGCTTTTTCCTTTGGATTTCTTCCAGTTGTTTGTAGCAGGATCTGCAGTTCTGAGCATTCCTGTGTTTCTTTCTGTCAGCAACTGCCTTTGTTGTTTCACAACTCCTCTCTTGACGGCGAACAACCATGACAAGTTGGCTCTGTTTCTGCATTAAACAGCAAGGTGAGGTAGGGGCATTGCAAACCTGTTAGGCTGTGGCTGAAGGGCAAAGCCACATAGGGATGCTCACAAACATTACCCGGGTTTCTGAATCACTCGTCCAGTGATTATACCTGTAGGCATCCTTCAAGCAAACAGGCATGTCTCAAAGAATTTGGATGCATAATTTTCTCCTGATTTATACACAGTGACTCCCAAATCTTATTTGTGTGGCAACTTTCTGCAGTTTTTCTCCATTTAAGCCATACTGCGCTCCCCTGTTCTTCCTGCTGCCAATGTGTATAACCTCACATTCCCCCACATCGGCCAAACGTTTGCACACTCACCTCACTTGTCCATATCCCTCTGTCGACTCTTTGCATCACTTTTATCACTTGCCTTACCAACTGTTTTTGTCACTATCAGACTTGGGGCTAAAGCATACTCACACACCTCATCCAAATCATTAATATGTACCGAGGAACCTCGATTATCTGAACAAGATGAGCGGGAAGTATTTTGTCAGATAATCGAATGTTTGGATAGTCGAATGCTGGATAACATAGTTTAGCCAAGCATCCGGACTTTGCGATCTTGCTGGATAATCTGAAATTCGGATAATCGAATGCCGGATAATCGACTGTGGCTTCAGCACTGATCCCCATGGCACACCAGTAGTTACAGGTTGATATCCTGAAAATGTCCCCTGTACTCCAGCTCAATACCTTCTGTTAGTTCGTCAATCCTCTATCCATGCTAATAGAATACTTCAACATCATTGACTCTTTTATCTTATTAAGTAGTTTTTATGCACGGTGCCTTGTCAAATGTCTTTTGAAAATCCAAATATACTGCATTCACTGGTTCCCTTTATCTGCCCTGCTTGTTACCTTAGAACATCGAACATAGAACAGTACAGCACAGAACAGGCCCTTCAGCCCACCATGTTGTACCGACCATTGATCCTCATGTATGCACCCTCAAATTTCTGTGACTATATGCATGTCCAGCAGTCCCTTAAATGTCCCCAATGACCTTGCTTCCACAACTGCTGCTGGCAACGCATTCCATGCCCTCACAACTCTCTGTGTAAAGAACCCGCCTCTGACATCCCCTCTGTACTTTCCTCCAACCAGCTTAAAACTATGACCCCTCGTGTTAGCCATTTCTGCCCTGGGAAATAGTCTCTGGCTATCGACTCTATCTATGCCTCTCATTATCTTGTATACCTCAATTAGGTCCCCTCTCCTCCTCCTTTTCTCCAATGAAAAAAGTCCAAGCTCAGTCAACCTCTCTTCATAAGATAAGCCCTCCAGTCCAGGCAGCATCCTGATAAACCTCCTCTGAACCCTCTCCAAAGCATCCACATCTTTCCTATAATAGGGCGACCAGAACTGGACACAGTATTCCAAGTGCGGTCTAACCAAAGTTTTATAGAGCTGCAACAAGATCTCACGACTCTTAAACTCAATCCCCCTGTTAATGAAAACCAAAACACCATATGCTTTCTTAACAACCCTGTCCACTTGGGTGGTCATTTTAAGGGGTCTATGTACCTGCACACCAAGATCCCTCTGTTCCTCCACACTGCCAAGAATCCTATCCTTAATCCTGTACTCAGCTTTCAAATTCGATCTTTCAAAATGCATCACCTCGCATTTATTCAGGTTGAACTCCATCTGCCACCTCTCAGCCCATCTCTGCATCCTGTCAATGTCCCGCTGCAGTCTACAACAGCCATCTATACTGTCAACAACACCTCCAACCTTTGTGTCGTCTGCAAACTTGCTGACACATCCTTCAATCCCCTCATCCAAGTCATTAATAAAAGTTATAAACAGTAGAGGCCCAAGGACAGAGCCCTGTGGAACACCACTCACCACCTTCTTAAAGAATTCTAACAAAGTTGTCAGGCATTTTGATCTACTCGATCATATTATGCATTTCTAAATATTAAGCTAATAGGTCCTTTATAATAATGCTAACATTTTCCCAATAATGGTCATTAAGCTAAACTGCCTTATTTTATAAAAGCTGAAAGAATTGCACATGCTGTAAATCAGAAACGAAAAGAGAGGTTGCTGGAAAAGCTCAGCAGATCTGGCAGCATCTGTGAAGTGAAATCAGAGTTAACCTTTTTGGGTCCGGTGACCCTTCCTGATTTCTCTTCACAGATGCTGCCAGACCTGCTGAACTTTTCCAGCAGATTCCGTTTTTGTTGCCTTATTTTTGACCTGTTTTTCCTATCGCTTTTTAAATAATAGTATTACATTAACTGTTTTCCAATCCTCTGGGACTTCACCAGAATCTAATGTTTCCTGAAAAATTACTATCAGTGTATCCATGATCTCTGTGGCTATTTCCTTTAAAATACTAGGGTGCAACCCATCAGGTGCAAAGGACTTATCAGACATAAGTGATTGTCCCAGGAGAGTCATAGAGTCATAGAAACGTACAACACAGAAACAGACTCTTCGGTCCAACTTGTCCGTGTCAACCAGATAACCTCACCTAATCTAGTCCCATTTACCAGCATTTGGGCCATATCCCTCTAAACACTTCCTATTCATAAACCATCCAGATGTCTTCTAAATGTTGCAATTGTACCAGCCTCCACCACTTCCTCTTGCAGCTCATTCCACACACGCACCACCCTCTGCATCCATAAATTACCCTTTCCAAAATGCAGCACCTTGCATTTATCTAAACTAAACTCCATCTGCCACTCCTCAGCTCATTGGCTCATCTGATCAACATCCCGTTGTACTCTTTGCTGTCCACTACACCTCCAGTTTTGGTGTCATCTGCAAACTTACTAACTGTACCTCCTATATTCGCATCCAAATCATTTATATAAATGACAAAAGGCAGTGGACCCAGCACTGACCCTTGTGGCACTCCACAGGTCACAGGCCTCCAGTCTGAAAAACAACCCTCCACCACCACCCTCTGTCTTCTACCTTTGAGCAAGTTCTATACCCAAGTGGCTAGTTCTCCCTGTATTCCATGAGATCTTACCTTGCTAATCAGTCTCCCTTGGGAAACCTTGTCGAACGCCTTACTCAAGTTCATAGAGATCGCATCTACCACTCTGCCCTCATCAATCCTCTTTGTTACTTCTTCAAAAAACTCAATCAAGTTTGTAAGACATGATTTCCCACGCACAAAGTCATGTTGACTATCCCTAATCAGTCCTTGCCTTTCAAAATACATGTAAATCCTATCCCTCAGGATTCCATCCCACAACTTGCACACCACCAACATCAGGCTCACTGGTCTATAGTTCCCTGGCTTGTCCTTACCACCCTTCTTAAACAGTAGCATAACGTTAGCCAACCTTCAGTCTTCCGACACCTCATCTATGATTATCGATGATATAAGTATCTCAGCGAGGGGCCCAGCAATCACTTGCTGAGCTTCCCACAGAGTTCGAGGATGCACCTGATCAGGTCCTGGGGATTTATCTATTTTATGCATTTTGACTGGTAATTATTATTGTATTGATTTCCTTTCCTCCTTTTGCCCTTTCATTATGTAGTGAATTGGAATGATGTTAGCGTCTTCTACTATGAAGTCTGTTATATTTATTCAATTCTCTTTATCCTTCTTGCATAAATTATTTTCCCAGTCTCATTCTCTAACAGGCCAATTTTCACTTTCTCTTCCTTTTTACATATTTAAAGAAACTTTCACAGTCCTTTTTGATTCTATTTGCTCTTTTAACCTCAATGTTTATTTTCTCCCTTTTGTTTTTGGTCATCTTCTGTTGGTATTTAAAACATTCCCAATCCTCTGGTTTACCACTCATCTTTGCCACATTGTATGTTTTTGTTTCCTTTCAGTTTGATGCTATCCTTAACTTCCTTGGTTAACCAAAATAGTCTGATCCCTGAACTAAAATAAAGACTAGTTGATGTTGGCGATTTGAAACAAAAAGCAAAATTTCAGCAGAAATTTAGTCCCTCTGTGTTTCTCCAGCAATTTCTGTTTTAGTCTGATCCCTGGATGGATTCATAATCTATTTTGTTCGGAAACGTCACAAATCCACTCCTCATGGCTACCGTGCCATTTGATGTTCCCTATTTACATAAAGTTTGGAGCTTTTAAACTCATGGTGTGGCATCAAACCACAGGATAATAGACATAGCTGAAAGGAAAGCCATGTACTGAAACCTTCCTGCCAGAATTGCACGATACAGAAGAGGCCCTTTGGCCCATCAAGTTATCCTATTATCAAAGCTACAGACTTTTGTATCCATGAAATCTTTTTTCAGTTGCACGTTGAAAAATGTCAAATGGTCGCATATTAGAACATTGCTGTAATCAGACCAATTTTCCTGACAAATAGAAAATCTTGTTACTGTTTCAAATAAAAATTAAAACATGTGAGGACCCCTTGTTTTGGTCTTTCAATTTCAGCTGTATTGTGAGACATCCCAAACACAGACAGCATGTATTGTGCAGTTTTATAGATGTTCATACATAGTTGAAAATATGTGGGAGCTTTATAACTCAGCAGAGGACAGCAAGTGGAAGATATTAAACTATACATCAAATGAGATAGCTGAACCAGTTTGTGTGAATTCAACAATGCAGCAAATCACAGTTTATTCTGGTTTAAGAACAACAATGACCTATCTAATGTGTTGGTGGTAGAATACTGGGTCTCAATCCAGTCGGATAATATGACAGAGTGACAAACCCCTTGTCTTTGAGTTAACAAGCTGTGTGTAAGACTCACCATAGGGACTTTAGGCGCATATGAATGAGAGTGTGCTACTACAAATGATAACTTCCTAATCAAGATAGTTTAACTGAGTCTGCCCACTGAGGTCAATGTAATATATTTCTTAACCCTATTCAAAGCATTAAAGGGCGCTTGCTGTGCAGTGTAATATCCCTACATCTGAGCCAAGATGTTTCAAATCCCCACTTGTTCCAGAGGTGTGTCATAACATTCAGTGGTTAGCACTGCTGCTTCATAACATCAGGGACCCAGGTTCACTTCTACCGTCAGGTGCCTGTCTGTGTGGAGATTGCACATTCTCCCTGCATCTGCATGGGTTTCCTCTGGGTGCTCCAGTTTCATCCCACAGTCCAAAGATGTACAGGTTAGGTGGATTGGCCATACAAAATTGCCGCTAGAGTGCAGGGATGTGCAGGACAGGTGGATTAGACATGGGAAATGCAGGGGTAAGGTGGGAAGTAGGTCTGGGTGGGATGCATTTCTGAGGGTTTTGTATGGACTTGAAAGGCTGAATGGCCTCCTTCCATGCTGCTGGGATTCTATGATCTCTAATCAGGTTGATTAAGATTATCTATCCAAAGCAGTAAGTGGGTAATTTTTCCCTTCAACCAATTTTTCCCTTGCACAAATTATTTAGTCATTGTCTTATTGATGTTTGGACATTGGCTGGAACATAACATATCTTTTAGATTTTGATCATTTTATAGATGATGCAACTGTATGGGTGATAATGAGGAATAACTCTGTAGACTGCAGGAAGATTTCAATAAACAGGTCACACGATCAGAAAAATGGTAAATGGTATTCAATCTTGTGAGGTGTGAGGCAATACATTAGAAGAGGTAAAACTGTGTGAGCAGTTGTGATCCTCAGATAAGTTCAAGGAGGAAGTGAATGGAGAGAGGGATGATGATCAGGCACAGGGGAGGCAGAAATGGGGAAACACCCAAGAGGGAAGGGGATAGGAGAAGAGATAGGTAATCGAGAGGATTGAAAAGGGCCCATATAGCACGATCGATTATTATGTAGAAGAAGGTTAACCAAGAGTTTGCATTTATCTACATTGATGGATTGATTATCGTGCAACATTCCTTTCTCCATGCTTTTAGTGGAGACAGCGACTCACTTAAAATACAGAATAGCGTCTTTGCGAACGATCCCACAGAGAAATTTGTTGAAACATGCCAAGTTTTCGTCAGTACATATGATCAATTTCATGCTTGCAACAAATGTATTTTCCAAATCATAGTATAAACGTCACACCACTGAACCAACAAAGCCTTGCCTCCATGTGAGACATATCAGGAAAAAAATCGCAGAACCCCTTTAATTTTCCACTCAGTGCTGTATCTTTGCAATTTTCTGATGTATGCGAGGTTAGTGAGACTTTGGATTCAGAGTGTAGAATCAGAAAGACAAGGATTGATGTTTTAGTTAGATCTTATCTCTGATCTGAGTAGGATTAGTGTTCGGCATTTTTCAGCTCATTTCGGTTGGCCAATGTAACCTATAATACAAGGATGTGGCATATTTTCTGTGGAGACTGATACAGCATTCTTACAACCAGGTATCATCGAGCAAGATACAGAGTCGAGAAGTGTGGCACTGGGAAAACACAGCTGGTCAGGCAGCATCCGAGGAGCAAGAGAATCGGGTATAAGCCCTTCTAGTGCCAGACTTTCCAACTGTGTTTTCCAGCATCTACAGTCCTCACTTTCTCCTCCTCAAGCAAGATACAGTCAATCAGATTACAGGAGTTCTCAGACCGGATTCCATGGCTCAACCATTTTCAGTTGCTTCATCAATGACCTTTTCTTCATCATAATGCCAACGGGACAATGTTAAATAAAAACAGAAAGAATGGCGGATCTGTAAATCAGAAACACAAACAGAGATTGCTGGAAAAGCTCAGCAAGTCTGGCAGCAACGCTCCTCAGTTCTGAGGAAGGGTCACTCGACCTGAAACGTTAACTTTGATTTCTCTCTTCAGCTGCTGCCAGGCCTGGTGAGCCTTGACATGACAATGTTTGCTGATGATTGCACAACATTCAATTTCAGATGCTGCTCCTCAGATTATGAAACAGTCTATGCCCATATACGGCAAGATGTGAACAATATCTTTACTTGGATTGTTAAATGGCGAGTAATGTTCTTGCCACACAACTGGTGTTGAGGCCTGTGTTCCACACATAACTATCCTCCTCCTCAAGTTCTTTCGCTACAGCTACGGCCGCAACAATCTAGCTAAGAAAGCGGGAAAGTAGCCTCAAAAAGCAGGGCAAAACCAATCCAACCAATAATTACTCATAAGTCTTCACAATCATCAATGACATGTTGGAAAAAGTGTCACCAACAAAGTTATCAAAGCTGACCTTGGAGCAGCTCACAGACACTCAACCTGGGATTGTACAACTCAATCAAAGTGAATGAGTTAGAGAGAATGCAGCTGCGATTTACAAGAGTGATTCTATTTTCCTGAGAAACTTCAGTCGTGAGGATGGATCCTGAAGAAGTTGGGGTTGTTTTCCTTGGAGAAAAGAAGGCCAACAGGAAATCTCATACAGGTTTATAAAATCATGACTGGCTGGATGGAATAGCTTGGGCAAAACTATTCCCTACTGAAACTGTCAGAGAGAAAAGCAATGAGAGGGCATAGATTTAAACTGATGTGAAAATGTGTTTTTGCAAAGCCGGTAGTTAGGGTGTGTAATGCACTGGGTGGAAACATGGTGGAGGTAGTTTAAATTGAGATATTCAAGAGGGCATTAGATGATTACTTGGATAGAAATGGCATGTAGAGATATGGGGAAAAAGTCAAGAGATTAGCATGAGGCAATAGCAGCAGTGCAGGCAAAGTTGGCGGCTTGACCTTGTTCTGCTGTATCACAATTCAGGGATTCTGTGAACTCCAGATCCCATTATTAAGCACACGTGTATCACACCAGCTTGTCCTCAGAACTTTGCTGCAGGAGTTCATCCGAGCAGTGTTCTGGGCTCAATGATCTTAGGACAGCAGTATGGAAGTTCACTGAAGATTGCACAATACCATTCACAATTCCTCAGATATTGAGGCAGTCCAGGACAGCATGTAACAATATGTACACAACACTCAGTTGGGTTGATAAGAGGCAAGGAATACTTATGCCAAGCAAGAGCAGGTAATGACAATGATCAACAAAAGAAAGTCTAAGCAAGTCTCCTTGACATTCAACAGCATTATTATTACTGAATGCCCCATATCCTGGGGGCATCAATGAATCGAAGCCCAACTAGGCCATTCCTATAAATACAATGTCTACAAGAGAAGGGGGTAAATGAGAAAGGAGTAAACAAATCCTTTGGTATAAAAGCGTTGGAGTATGCTGCATTGGTGATGCAACATTTTTTTGCTATTTATTTATTCATTTGGGGATATGGGCATCATTGGCTGAGAGATTTAATAGACAAGCCCTATATCCCCAGGAGTTCAGAAGAATGTGAAATTATTTAATTTAATGTGACAATATTTAATTTAATCATATGAAATTCTTGAGGTATTTGACAGAATCGATACTAAGAAAATACTTTACCTAGCTGGAGAAATATAGAATACAGGAGCACAGTCGAAGGTTAAGAGATTGGCCACTTCAGAATGAGATGAACCTGGGTTCCTTCGCTTTGGAATCTTTGAGCATATACGAGACAGAAGTCAATGGATTTTTTTTTTGTGTGCTGGGGGTATTAAGGGATATGGGAACAAAGCAAGAAGTGGAGTTGAGGGAGAAGATCAACAACAGCCTTGTTGAATAGGGGAGCAGACTTGAAAGATGAAATGGCCAACTCAACTCTTCATTCTTATATTTTAACAGCATGTCAGAAGCTGACCATTTGGACTCAAGGAGCTCATTTTTTTTGTTCAAACCATTTCCACCATTTACCAGGCACTGATCAGGTGTTTGAAAGAATACTCTCCACTTTCCCAGATAAGTGCAGTTCCAATAAAGCTCAAGGCACTATTTGAAATAAAGCAGCTGCTTAATTCATCCACCACCTTCAACATTCACTCCTTTCACCACCGTAGCAGCAGTGTGTACCGTCTACAAGATGCACCACAGCAACTCAGCAAGGTTGCTTCAAGGTTACCACTTGGAATATTTCCTGTAAACTATCATTTGGCCTCTAATTAACACACCCCTCTGATATGGAAATATGTCACTTTTTCTTCATCATCACTGGGAAATCCACAAACTCCCTGTGAAACAACACGGCTATGACAGCTTATGGACTGTAACAGATCAAGAAGGCCTTCCCTAGGGCAATTTGGATTGGGCAAGATATGCTGACCCAGCCTTTTTAAAAAGCCTGCTGCTTCACAGGTGATCACTCCATCACAATGCAGAACCTCTGTCATGGTCTGTGGCCACGTTAAAGATCAATTTCCCGATACTATCATTAAGTAGGAAAGTTGACCAGCAGAGTGTCTGTGAATCAGTTGCCTCTCTCTGTTTAGTCTCCCTGGAATTGAATGAGGACAGACAGGTGGAAGCTTTTAGCTCTATTCCCATTACCTTTCGAAAAGCATCATCTTTGTATCGGAGGATATAATGGACAAAGGCTCCCCTTGTGTACAGGTTCACTTTCTGTGTCAAATGGATGTAAGAAAACACATTGCAAATACCGCTGTGCTTTATCTTTTTCCCGCAACCCTTATGTCATGTTTGAAAGCTTGTGGAAAGTTCGTAACTTCTCTCCCGTCCCTCATCTTCTTTGGCAGCTTGACTTCTCGAGTCAAAAGGCTGATATGCAAAGGGGTCTGTTTCAAAGAGTCGCCACTATTGAAACACTTTTAAGAAAGCAGCCCTGCTTCCTGCATTGTGATAAAGATCTTCACAGGTAAAATAGCACGATTATTAACATGCAGACTGGAATGTGTGCAACAGCATGAAACAGAACCACTGAGATGAACAGATTTTATTCAGTTGTCTTTGGAGACGCCATCTCTCTGACCATCTGCACATTCCTCCCCGTGCAAGGAGGGGAGGAAAATATCTTGATGTCTTTCGGGTTTTTTTTTAGGTAATGGAGAAAGGTAATCTTCCAGGTCAACTGTGCATTAATAATGTGCAATAGCATTCAAGAACTGGATGAAAGTTTGCTTTGATCTCTTTTTTTCATGATGGTAGTAGCAAGAATAATAAATAAAAAAATCTTTGATCCTCTTTTGAAAATGGAAGGGAAGTTTCCTTTCTCTCTCCCCTCCCCTGCAGACATGACAGTGATTATTTACAGGAGGATATTTTTCTGTAGCTGGTTTCTATAGGTGAGAGCTTCTGCTAACTTTTACAACATCCTCTGGCTGTGAACCTTCCTCCTGTAATCAGCGCCACCAGAAAACACAGCAACTGTTCCTGAATTTCTCTGTTCATTGCAAAATAAGTTATCGAGGACTTGCATTTCAGGATGGCCTAAAGTGCTGTGTGCCCAATTAATAATTTTGTCTTTGAAGTATTTTCTCTGGTGTAATGTAGGAAACACAGCAGACGATTTTTGCACAGCAACATACCAGAAACAGCAATGCGATAATGATCAGATAATCCATGTAAATGTGTAGGTTGAAGGATATATGTTGGCCAGATGAACAACGATAACACTCTGCACTTCAATAGCCTGATAGAATGGCTTGCAATCACCTACAATGGCAGACTAGAGCCTTGCTGTTCCATTGCATTGCACCACACCATATGCCTGGATTATCTATACCTACTACCATTGAGCAATGAATGACATATATGGGGTCTTTTAGATTAGATTAGATTAGATTACATTACATTACAGTGTGGAAACAGGCCCTTCGGCCCAACAAGTCCACACCGACCCGCCGAAGCGCAACCCACCCAAACCCCTACATTTACCCCTTACCTAACACTACGGGCAATTTAGTATGGCCAATTCACCTAACCTGCACATCTTTGGAATGTGGGAGGAAACCGGAGCACCCGGAGGAAACCCACGCAGCCACGGGGAGAACGTGCAAACTCCGCACAGTCAGTCGCCTGAGGCGGGAATTGAACCCGGGTCTCTGGCGCTGTGAGACAGCAGTGCCTTGTTGAACTAAATGAGTGCTCTGTGTATCTTTGTGTAATAAACTTGAAGTAATATGTGCGGCCTCCAGTATCCCACTTTGCAATTCTTGGTGGGGAAGGGGGCAGGCATTTCTCAAGAGCTGCATGCAGGAATGAGAACTATGCTGTTAAAAATCACACAACACCAGGTTATAGTCCACTATGCACAGCCCTGCAGGATATCATGCACGTCATTCCTAGGGCACAGCACAATTTTTTAAAAAATTGTACATGGAACTGGGTGTTGATGGCTAGGTTAGCATTTATTACCCATCCCTAATTACCCAGAGGGCTGTTAAGAGTCAGCCACTTTGCTGCGGGTCTATGGGTCACATGTAGGCCAGATGAGGTAACGCTGGCAGATAGTGAGAAAAGAACCTCTTTTGTATTTCTGAATGCTTTCAATTCAAAATAGATCCAGGTGAATAAAATATCATGTTCATGATAAACCTGTGTATTGGAGATCTTGGACAAATAGTGTCAGAGGGGATGGCCTATCAGGGTTAGCAACAGCAGCAGCCAGAATGCTGGTGCACAGCTGGCTCTGTTATACAGCAGGAAGGGTTAAAGTACAGAAGTGCAGCAGTAATAGGAGTCCCCATAGTCAGGGACACGGATCAGTGTTCCTGTGGCTGATAAAGAGACTCCAAGATAGCATGCTGCCTCCCTGATGCTAGGGTTAAGGATGTTTCTGAGCAGGCACTGAACATTCTCAAAAGGAGGGTGGACAGTCAGAGATCATCGTGAACACTGGTATTGATGACATAGACAGGTAGAATGATGAGACCCTGCAAAGGGAATTAGGTAGGAAATTGAAAAGCAGAACCACTTGGGTTGTAATGTAGAAATTACTCTCTGTGCCATTGAGGATACAAATAGGAAGATAGTGCAGTTAAATACATGGCTAAAGAGCTGGTACAGGAGGGAGGGCTTCAGATTTGTGGATCATTAGGATGCCTTCCACGGCAGAAAGGATCTCTAGGAGGAGGACATGTTGAACCTAAATTGGAAGGGCACCAATATCCTGACAGGGAGGTTTGCTAATGTCACTCAGGAGGATTTAAACAAGTGTGGCAGGGGAGTTAGAGCCAGAACAATAGGTCAGCAAGTGAAATGATCGAGGAAGAGTTAGAGACTAAGGCCAGTAAGTCTAAGAGGAAGTACAGACAGGGAGAGGTTACAGATCATGGCAGGATTGGCAGACTGAGTTTATTTGTTTTAACATGGGAAGTATGACGGGTAAGAGCTTAGAGTTTGGAGTAAAAGAGGTGGGGGAGTTGTGTTACTGATTAGGGAGACTATCACCGCTGTACTGTGGGAGGACACCTTGGAGGGCACATCCAGTGAGGCCATAGCTCAGGAATAGGAAGTGTTCAGTCACTTTGATGGGATTGTAGTACAGGCCTCCTAACAGCTGACAGGAACAGATATGTGGACAACTTGTGAAAAAATGTGAAAATGGCAGGGTTGTTGCAGTGGGTGATTTTAACTTCCCCTATTGTGATGATGCTATGGCTTTAAGAGGTTGATTTTGTCCTTTTTTTATGAGAAAAAGTTGACTCAGAGGCCCCAAATGGTCTGTTCAAAGCCAAAAAATGAAACAGCTTGTGAGACTGTGGGGCTTTCTCTTCAAGTTGAGACAATCGAAGCTGAATGGATGTGGTCAAGCTCCCATAAAACCAGGAGTTTTAGTTTTAGCTTTAAGTAGCAGTTGCTGGGGTCTTGAAGCTGGATGTGGAAGTTTTTTTTTCTCTTTCTGTTGCAGCTAAAAGCTGGGGTTCTGTTCCTACTGCTGGAATTATATGTGAGACAATCTATTTTACTGACTTTGACTTTTGCCAACGGTGTGTTAATGGGATGTTATTATACTGGAGCAGTTAATGAATAGCTTATTATTTTGTTCAGCATTTCCGTAGAGTTACAGTTAAGCTGATTCTTTTATACCTTGTCTGTATTTTAACTATAGTGTGTGAATAACATGCATTTTGACTCAAGCCTGGTAGTTTGATCGTTTGGAACGCAACAACTGACTTTGCAATAAGAAAAAGTTAGGGTCTAGATTAATTCCTTGACATGTTTTGAGGGGTTTGGTCTGGTCAATAACATTATATTAACTGGGACTCGCTGAGTGCCAGGGTCTTGGATGGGGGCGAATTTGTTGAATATGTCCAGGAGGATTTCTTAAAGCAATAAGTAAATAGTCCAATAAGGGAAGGGGTCATACAAGACCTGGCATTGGAGAATGAGTCAAGCCAGGTGATCAAAGTTTCAGTGGGGGAGTATTTCAGCAACAGTGACCATAATTCTGTTAAGTTTTAAATTACCAATGGATAAGGTTAGACTAGATTCCTTACAATGTGGAAACAGGCCCTACGGCCTGACAAGTCCACACCGACCTTCCAAAGAGTAACCCACCCAGACCCATTTCCCTCTGACTAATGCACCTAACACTATGGGCAATTTAGCATGGCCAATCCACCAGACCTGCGGGAGGAAACCGGAGCACCCAGAGGAAACCCACACAGACAGACAGAGAATGTGCAAACTCCACACAGACAGTTGCCAAAGGTTGGAATTGAACGCAGGACCCTGGTGCTGTGAGGCGGCAGTGCTAACCACTGTGCCACCCCAAGGATAGTAGCAGTTCTTGGGTGAAAGTACTATATTGGGGGAAAGCTAATTATGACAATATTAGGCGGGAACTGGGGAATATAGATTGGGGGATGGCTGTTTGAGGATAAATCTACATATTTCAAGTGGAATTCTTTTAAAGACCAGTTGATATGAGCTCAGGACCAACATGAAAATGAAGGATAAACATGGCAAGATCTGGAAACTTTGAGTGACAAAAAGAAATTTTGAGCTTAGTCAAAAAGAAAAAGGAACTACGCATGAGATTTAGGAGAGTGAAGACCGATAAAGCCCTCAAAGAATATAAATAAAGCATGAAAGAGCTTAAAAAAGGAGTTAAGGGGGCTAAAAGGAGTCATGAAATGACTTTAACAAACAGGCTTAAGGGAAATCCCAAGGCATTTTATACAAATACATGGAGCAATGGGGTAACTAGAGAAAGGGTGGTCCACTCCAGGACAAAGGAGGAAATCGATGCAAGGAGCCAGAAGAAGTGGATGAGGTCCTTAATGTATACTTTGCATCTGTATTCATAAGGGAGAATGACATGGTGGATGGTGAGTCTTGGGAGGGATTTGTTGATATTCTAGGGGATGTCAATCTAAGAGAGGGTGTTTTGAAAAGCATTAAGATAGACAACTCCCGAGGACCTGATAGGATCTATCCCAGAATGCTGAGGGAGGCAGGTGAGGAAATCACTGGGGCCTTGCACAAAATTTTCAGCCACAGGAAAGATCCCAGAGGACTGGAGAACAGCCAACGTCATTCCTTTGTTTAAGAAGGGCAAGAAGGATAATCTCGGAAATTGCAGGCTGGTGAGCCTTACATCAGTGGTAGGAAAATTATTGGAAAAGATTCTCAAGCAGCTTTTTGAGGAAGTGTCAAGATGATTAATGAGGGCAGGAGTAGAGAATGTTGTCCACAGGACTTTAGCAAGGTAGGCTGATCCAAAAGTTGAAGTCACATAGGATCCATGGTGAGCTGATAAGGTAGACACAGAGCTAGCTTAGTCATAGAAGACAGAGAGTAGCGATAGATGAGTGTTTCTTCGATGATGATCATCTTCCTGATGAAGGGCTTTTGCCCGAAATGTTGATTTTCCTGATCTTCAGCTGACGCCTGACCTGCTGTGCTTTTCCAGCACCACACTCTGATCTCCAGCATCTGCAGTCCTCACCTTTGCCCTGTTCCTTTGACTACAGATCCATGACCAATGTTCCACAGGGATCAATGCTGGGACCACTGTTGATTGTAATACATAAAAATAATTTGGAGGAGAATGTAGGTGGCCTGATTGGTAGGTTTGTGGATGACACAAAGATTGGAGAGCTGTGGAGAGTGAGGACAATTTCCAGAGGACACAATGGGATACAGATAGGCTGGAGACTTGGGTGGGAGAAATGGCAGATGGAGTGTCATCTGGACAAATGTGAAGTGATACAGTTTGAAAGGTCAAATGTCAAATGAAATATACAGGAAATGGCAGAACCCCTAGAAGCATTAACATACAGAGGGATGGAGGAATACAGGTTCACAGTTCCCTGAAAGTGACAATACTTTCATAGATAAAGAAGGTGCAAGGCATGCTTGTCTTCATTGGTCAAGACATAGAGTATAAAAATTGGCAAGTCATGTTGCAATTGTATAGACCTTTAGTTTGGCCATATTTTAAATATTGCATGCAGTTCTCATAAACACACTACAAAAAGAATGTGGAGGCTTTGGAAAGATTTGCTAGGGTTTACTAGGAATTTACGAGGTAAAAACAATGACTGCAGATGCTGGAAACCAGATTCTGGATCAGTGGTTTCCTGATGAAGGGCTTTTGCCCGAAACGTCGATTTTGCCAAAGACCTCGGATGCTGCCTGAATTGCTGTGCTCTTCCAGCACCACTGATCCAGAATTTACTAGGAATTTGCTTGGGATGGAAAGAATTAGCAATGAGAAGAGATTGGACAAATTCAGTTTGTTTTCACTTGAATGTCAGAAGCTGAGGAGAAATCTGGTAGAGGTTTATAAAATTATGAGAGACATGGATAGAATGGCGAGTTGGAGTCCTTTTCTCAGGGTAGAAATATCAATTACATGGGGGGATAGGGTTAAGATAAAGGGGAAAGTTTAAAGGAGATGTAAGAGGTAGCATTATTTACACAGATGGTGGCAAGTGTCTGGAATACTGTGTCAGAGGAGGTCATAGAGTCATAGAGATTTACAGCGTGGAAAAAGACCCTTCGGTCCAACCTGTCCAGATATCCCAACCTAATCTAGTTCCATTTGCCAGCACCCGGCCCAAACCTTTCCTATTCATATACCCATCCAGATGCTTTTTAACTGTTGCAATTGTACCAGCCTCCATCACTTCCACTGGCAACTCATTTCATACACGCACCACCCTCTGCATGAAAAAATTGCCCCTTAGGTCTCTTTTATATCTTTCCCCCCTCACCCTAAACCTATGCCCTCTAGTTCTGGACTCCCCGACCCCAGGAAAAAGTTGCCTCTTAGGTCCCTTTTAAATCTTGCCCCCTCTCACCTTAAACCTATACCCTCTAGTTTTGCTCTCCCCCACTCTGGGAAAAAGACCTTATCTATTTATCCTATCCATGCCCCTTTTGATTTTATAAACCTCTATGAGGTCACCTCTTACCCTCAACGTTCCAGGGAAAACAGCCCCAGCCTATTCAACCTCTCCCTGTAGCTCAAATCCTCCATCCCTGGCAACATCCTTGTAAATCATTTCTGAAACCTTTCAAGTTTCACAACATCCTTCCTTCGAAGTAGATACAAACAGGTGGTAGAAGCAGATACAATAACAATGTTTAAGAGACATCTTGACAGATACATGAACAGACAGGGAATAAAGGAATATGGACTCTGTGGCACAGTGGTTAGCACTGCTGCCTCACAGGGCCAGAGACCTGGGTTCAATTCTCCCCTCAGGCGACTCTCTGTGTGGAGTTTGCGCATTCTCCCCCTGTCTGCGTGGGCTTCCTCCCACAATCCAAAAATGTGCCAGTTAGGTGAACTTAAATTGCCCGTAGTGTTAGGTGAAGGGGTAAATGTAGGGGAATGGGTCTGCGTGGGTTGCGCATTGGTGTGGACTTGTTGGGCCGAAGGGCCTGTTTCCACACTGTAAGTAATCTAACCCAAAAAGGTGTCATGTGTCAGCACAAGTTTTGTGGGCCAAAGGGCCGGTACCCCATTTGTTGTGTTGCTCTTTGATAGGTTTAGCAACAACTACCTCATTTAATGATATGCCGCTATTAATGGCATACAATATCCCAAGACACACCACAAGAATACATTGAACAAAATTTGATGCTGAGCCATGGGAGGAGATAACACCGCAGATGACTACGAGCTTGAACAAGGCGATGGTTTCAAGGAGCAACTTACAGGTGGTGGGAGAGGTTAGCAGATGCTTGCAAAGAGTATAGGGCCAGAGAAACTGAGGGCACTGTGGCTGCCAATAAAGAAGCAATGAAAATCGTGAAGTGCTAAGAAGACCAGAATTTGAGGTGTGCACACGTGGAACTGGAAATGATAGCAACAATCCATTTGAAAAGAGGGACAGAAATTTCATAATTGAGGTGTTACCTGATGAGGAGTCAATGAGAAATGATTGATGAACAGGACTTGGTGCCAGTTAGGGCAGGAGCAGCAGAGATTTGGATGACCTCAAGTTGACTGAGATTAGAAAGTGGGAGATTGTTCAGGAATGTAATGGAACAATCAAAACTGGAGGCAATAAAGGTAGCCAACATAGAAGATAGAACAGTACAGCATAGTATGGGCCCTTCGGCCCTTGATCGTCTGCCGACCTTTTACCCTATTCTAAGATCAGACTAACCTACGCACCCTTCATTGTACTATCTTCCATGTGCCTATCCAAGAGTCGCTTCAATGTCCCTAATGTATCTAACTCTACTACCACCACTGGCAATGCATTCCATACCCCCACCACTCTTTGTGTAAAGAACCAAGAGACATCTACCTCTGATATCTACCCTAAACCTTCCTCCAATCACCTTAACGTTATGCCCCAATGTGATAGCCATTTCTGCCCTGGTAGAAAGTCCCTATCTATGCCATTCATCATCTTGTACACCTCTATCAAGTCGCCTCTATTCCGTTTTCGCTCCAATGGGAAAAGCCTTAGCTTCCTCATCCTTTCTTCATAAGACATGCCCTCCAGTCCAGGCAGCATCCTGGTAAATCTCCTCTGCACCCTCTCTAAAGTTTCCTGTAATGAGGTGACCAGAACTAAACACAATACTCCAAGTGTGGTCTAACTAAGGCTCTATAGAAGTGCAGCATAACCTCACGGCTCTTAAACTCAATCCTCCTACTAATGAAAGCCAACACACCATATGCCTTCTTAACAACCGTATCAACTTGAGTGGCAGCTTTGATGGATCTATGGGATGTGGACCCAAGATCCCTCTGTCCCTCCACACTACCAAGAATCCTGACTTTAACGTTGTATTCTGTATTCAAATTTGACCTTCCAAAATGAACCACTTCACATTTTTCCAGGTTGAACTTCATCTGCCACTTATCAGCCCAATTCCGCACCTTGTCAATGTCCCTTTCAACCTCCATGCTATCCACCACTCCACTAACCTTTGTGTCATTGGCAAACTTACTAATCCACCCTTCCACTTCCTCATCCAAGTCATTTATAAAAATCACAAAGAGGTCCCAGAACAGATTGTGGCGGAACACCACTGGTCACCAAGCTCCAGACTGAATACTTTCCATCTACCCCCACCCTCTGTCTCCTATGGGCCAACCCATTCTGTATCCAGACAACCAAATGTCCCTATATCCCATGCCTCCTTACTTTCTGAATGCGGCTACCATGGGGAACCTTATCAAATGCCTTGCTAAAATCCATGTACCCCACATCCATTGCTCTACCTTCATCAGTGTGTTCTGACACATCCTCAAAGAATTCAGTAAGACTTGTGAGGCTTGACCTGCCCCTCACAAAGCCATGCTGACTATCTCTAATCAAACTACGCTTTTCCAAGTAATCAAAAAATTGTCTCCAATAATTTGCCCACCACAGACGTAAGACTGCCTGGTCTGTAATTCCCAGGCTTACACCTATTCCCTTTCTTTTTAGCATTTGCCACTCTCCAATCATATAGTACTACTCCAATGGTTGGTATGGTGGCTCAGTGGTTAACACTGGTGCCTCATAGTGCCAGGGAGCTGGGTTCAATTCCCTGCTTGGCTGACTGACTGTGTGGAGTTGGCACATTCTCCCTGTGTCTGTGTGGGTTTCCTTCGGATGCTCTGGTTTCCTCCAACAATCCAAAGATATGTAGGCCAGGTGGATTGCCCATACTGTTAGGTGCATTAGTCAGGGGTAAATTCCTAGAGTAAAGGAATAGGTCTGGGTGGGTTTTTTTTTGGAGGGTTGGTGTGGACTTGTTGGACCGAAGGGCCTGTTTCCATACTGTAGGGAATCTAACTTGGAAATGAGGGCACAAAGGTCATCACCAAAGCCACTGCAATCTCTTTGCTCATTACCTATAGTATCCTTGGGAATATCCTGCCTGGCACAGGGGACTTACCTATCCTTACGTTTTTCAAAATTTTCAGCACATCCTCTTTCTTAACATCAACCGGGCATATCCTCACAAATGACAGGCCCCTCTCACTCGTGAATACTGAAGCAAAGTATCCGAAGGACCTTCCCTACCTCCTCCGACTTCAGGCACAAATTCCCTTCACTATCCCTGATCGGCCCCACCCTCACTCTGGCCATGTTCTCGTTCCTCACATAAGTGTAGAACATCTTAGGGTTTTCCTACCTGCTAAAGCTTTCTCATGTCCCCTTCAAGCTCTCCTAAATCCATTCTTCAGTATCTTGTAATCCTCTAGAGCCCTGACTGATCCTTGACTCCTCAACCTTAAGTAAGCTTCCTCTTCCTCTTGACTAGATGTTCTATATCCCTGTCACCCAAGGTTCCTTCACCTTAGCATCCCTTCCTGGCCTCAGTGGGACAAACCCATCCAGCACAATCAGCAAATGCTCCCAAAACAACCTCCATATTTCTCTCGTGCATTTCTCTGAGAACATGTGTTCCTGCATTTTCCTGAGAACATGAACCAATACTGTGAACATTCCACCCTGTGGTCATTTTGCCTGTGTGTCACAGAGCTGCAAGTTGAAGTGCTTTGGCAAGTGCAGCTGCAGGATTGTGCAAAGTTTATCAAAAATCTTGTTAGGAAACCTTACATTCTACAGGTACGCTTATCTGGACCTGTCACTATAGCTGTGCTTAAAGCATTAGTCCTGATGGAGCTCTGAGATGTTTATTTGCTTATTTTTCTATCCCATGCAATCTTCCTTCTCTGAATCCTGTAAAACGATGCCCAGATGAATACCTGGAGCTTCTCTCTCAGCAGCACACAAGGGCAGTGGCTTTGGGCATGAATGAAAATTGATGGATAGCAGATCCGTTGAGAGCTACTTATCTCTCTGACTTCAATAGAAATGAAAATCAAGTCAAAATAAATATCAGGGAAGATGCGTAATGGGTGAGAGATGTACGATGATCCGATATTCCTCAAATTACACTCTTGCTCAAAGTCAAGATTATCCCCTTTGGCTGTTGCCGGCTGTAACAGCCACAGATGTAGTGCGAGATTACAAAATTGTCAGTGTGATTCCAGTCAGGTTAACTATTTTGCTTTCTTCATAAATGCAGGTGGGTCGTGAAGAACAGGCAATGAGAAAGAAAATAATACTATAGCAGTACACTAGTAACTTCAAAAACAAGTATTGAAACTATGCTGCCCTTTTTTATGAACATTGGGCTTCTGTTTCATATCTGACTTGTCTCTTGGCTCCTGATTTGTTAATTCTGGATTAGTGGTGCTGGAAGAGCACAGCAATTCAGGCAGCATCCGAGGACAGGCAAAATCGACGTTTCGGGCAAAAGCCCTTCATCAGGAATAAAGGCAGAGAGCCTGAAGCATGGAGAGATAAGCTAGAGGAGGGTGGGGG
>NC_057710.1:25407934-25408209 GCF_004010195.1 Chiloscyllium plagiosum | reverse complement strand
TGGAAGAGGACAGCAATTCAGGCAGCATCCGAGGACAGGCAAAATCGACGTTTCGGGCAAAAGCCCTTCATCAGGAATAAAGGCAGAGAGCCTGAAGCATGGAGAGATAAGCTAGAGGAGGCTGAGGAAATGACCTGGGAGTTGCAATGAGAGAGAGACTCCCTGAGATTCTTGTAGAGAGAGGAGGAAAACTTCTTCAAGGCAGGCATCCTTGCAAGAGGATTCACAGTAGGGTTAAAATCAACGAGGTAAAAACAATGACTGCAGATGCTGGA
>NC_057710.1:25401016-25406222 GCF_004010195.1 Chiloscyllium plagiosum | reverse complement strand
GTTGGTAGCTGTGGGTGGGAGATCTCCTGAGGTGATGAGGTTCTGTATGGTCTGGGAGATGATGGTTTGGTGATGGGGGGTGGGGTCATGGTCAAGGGGGCGGTAGGAAGAGGTGTCCTCGAGTTGGCGTTTGGCTTCAGCGATGTAGAGGTCAGTGCGCCAGACTACCACTGCGCCCCCTTTATCCGCTGGCTTGATGGTGAGGTAGGGATTGGAGGGCTGCGCGTTATGAGGGTGAGAGGTTGGAGTGGGGGAGGGGGGTCGCCAGGTTGAGGCGGTTAATGTCCCGGCGGCAGTTGGAAATGAAGAGGTCGAGGGCAGGTAATAGGCCAGCGCGGGGTGTCCGGTGGATGTAGTGTGTTGGAGGTGGGCGAAGGGGTCCTCGGAAGGTGGGCGGGAGTCCTGATTGTGAAAGTAAGCTCGGAGGCGGAGGCGACGGAAGAATTGTTCGATGTGATTTGTTCTTTGACCGCCTCAAGTCAAGTTGCTCAAAAGCAGCTCCATGATGATTTTTCCTCAATTTTCCCTTTGCTCCATTGCTACCAGGACGAGGTTAGCTTTCTGAATCGGCACTATTGAAATATCGACATACATAGAAAACAGATCAGGCAAGTTTCTTTTGTATTAGCACCATTGACATGAAACCCACATACTAAGAACTCCCGGTCAGGGACAGGGAGGAAATTTCCAAACCCCAGGGCTTCTCCTATCTCCAAGCTCTTATTCTTTCTTCCCCCAATCCTGCATTAACACTCTTGGCCCCATCCTTTGGGAGCCTAGAATTGGGAACAGTGGGGTTGAACTGTTACATACAGTTTTAGGTCTTTAATAAACTAGGCTCCTCGTCATAAGGTGAAAGTGAGGGCTGCAGATGCTGGAGATCAGAGTCAAGTTTAGAGTGGTGCTGGAAAAGCACAGCAGGTCAGGCAGCATCCGAGGAGCAGGAAAATATCAGGACAATTCCTGATGATGAGCTCCTGCCTGAAACGTTGATTTTCCTGCTCCTCAGATGCTGCCTGACCTACTGTGCTTTTCCAACACCACTCTAATCTTGACTCCTCATCATAAGGAGAAAGTGAGGACTGCAGATGTTGGAGACCAGAGTTGAAAAGCGTGGTGCTGGAAAAGCGCAGCAGGCCAGGCAGCATCCGAGGAGCAGGAGAATCGACGTTTCGGGCATTCCTGAAGAAGGGCTTATGCCCAAAACGTAGATTCTCCTGCTCCTCGGATGCTGCCCGACCTGCTGCGCTTTTCCAGCACCACACTTTTCAACTCCTCATCATAAGACCCATTGAAGAGTTAGGTTTCAAAATGGCATACTCTACAAACACGCTTTTGTCAAGCAATCGCACACAACCTGGTCATTCATATTATGCATCTCGCTCAACATCTTTGAACCTGGCTGTATGCATTATTCAGCAGAAGCATCTGAAAGAATCCAAACTTCACAAACACAGCAAAATCCCAGCACCCAATACAGCACTTAACCTCATACAAACAAACACCTCAACTGCTGCAGGTTAAACGTTCTGATCTGGACTCAGATGTTTAGCCACCATGTCTTTGGATTTTGCATTTGAGTCTGGCAGCCCCATTATCTGATGACAGCTGTAAGTTAAGCAGAAAAAGCAGCATTCAGTAGACTGCCCAACACACCCCACATAAAAAACATCCACACCAAAATAAAATATACTGGTGAGTGAAAAGTTCATTGGGGCATTCATTATAACAGTATTCTGTTGTGTCGTTGTGAGTCAGAACTTCAGAACAGTCACTTCCTCTTAGGATGATGTTATCAGTTATCAGATTGATTTCACCAGACATGCCCATCTTCGTCCTTGCTGAGGTTCCGTACAGAAAGACAAACAGCAGCCCCTATCCATTTAGAAGCAAAAAGCACCTTGGGGCATGATGCATTCTTTGTGGAATAGTAAGTTACGCAATTGCTGCAATAAATACACAGTATCTGCAGCAATGAATTCCTGCTACATTGGGTCACCTTCCTGTGGACAATGTTGACAAGTTTTAACTATTGAGGGCAGGCCCTGAATGACTTTTTGTTAAATTTCTTCAAACATTTTTCACTCCATTGACTTTTCTTAAAAGAAAAATCTTTCAATGCTTTTTACTGCCAATAGCATAGACTGTTTGGTAGATTTGATCCCAGTGATATTTGTGAGGCACAAAAGATTACTCTTTTTTTAAGATATATTTAGAATTTTCTTTGACTTTTTTCCACTTTTGTTTTTTCCCTAACATAAAGGCATAGTCCTGATGCTGGAGAATTACAAATTGAAAGTGCTGGAAAATCTCAGCAGCTATGGCAGCATCCATGGAACGTTTAAGGTGAGAGGGGAAAGATTTAAGAAGGACTTGAGGGGTAACCTCATCACTCAGAGGGTGGTGCGTATATGGAATGGGCTGCCAGAGAAGGTGGTTGAGGCTGGGACAGTAGCAATATTCAAAAAACATTTGGATAAATACATTGATGGGAAGGGTTTAGTGGGTTTTGGACCTAATGCGGGCAACTGGAACTAGCTGACTGGGCTGAAGGGCCTGTTTCCATGCTGTATGACTCTATGACTCTCAGAGAGAGAACAGGAGGCTGAAATTTTGGCTGCGATGGACAGTGAAAATGTTTGAAATCAGAAATTTCAAGTCCTGACCCAATCACAACAATTTTCATGGAGGTAGAATCGGGGCAGTGTTAACTCATGCATGTATGATCCCAGGGGTAGCTGGCCAACTAAATGATCAACTTGCTGCAATGAGATAGGTTATAGAGACACAGGAGTACAGAACTGCAGTGTGGAGGTCAGACCAGGCAAGGGAAAGTCTGTTCTCAGTGCATTTCTCTTGGATAGTTAATGCTTAGAGACCAATGACAATGTGAGGATGAGTTATTAGGGTGCGGAATCATATGTTTTTGGTTTTTTTAATTCACTCACAGAATGGGCCAGCATTTATTGCCCAGCCCTAATTGTACCATGAGGTCATTGCTTCCTCTTTTGGCTAATTCTAGGTTGCATTGAGTTTTTTGGAGAGATTCATGCAGCGAGACCCAGTTTGTTTTGTTACTGTATCTTTCCAAACTCGTCTCATTAACTACCTCCCCCTCCTCGATGGTGGCCCTGTTTCCAGAGTCTGATTCCAGACTCCACCATTTCCAGAACAACTCAGTCCTCAGCAGGTACTCAGTGAAAACCCAACATCCCTGGTGTCTGCACCATCTTTGAAAAAACCATTCTGTGCCCGGGTGAGTACTGGGATTGTGAAACTGTCTCCAAAGGACACTTCTAGATTATGCTGGGAAAGGGAAAAATATCACTGTAATCATCCAGCAGGGACCTGGAGGTCCTGGTCAAGGGGGAGAGGAGTTCTCTTCCTGAGGACCAGTAAAGGAGGTTGTGCCACCTGGCCTTGCCAGCCTGCCCCAAGGTTGCCAGCTGGGTCAGTGCCAACGCAAATGTCCAGAGGAGCAGCCAGCATTGGTATGAGATAGTCAAGAAGCTTCTCTTTTGCAACGGGGTGAGTGCCACACTCTTCTCTCAGCCACCTCTCACTAACTATAACTCTGCTCCTGCACCCAGCTCCCACAAGGCTTATGCTCTGCCTCTCTCACGATTGCTTACAACATTATCCGCCATACACCCTCAGCCTCTTCCTCCCCCATTCCATACCAAAACCACCCAAACTACTAACCCTGCATGCCTACTGTACTACCTAACCAATCCCTCAGGGCATCTCATACATTTCTGCCCACTTGTAGTGGCAGCAACTGCTGTGTTGCCATCCATTTCCACCTCACTCAATTCCTCCCTTACTATAAGACTGTAAGAAATAGGAAAAGGATTCTTAAGGGACTTGACAGACCCCACTGCCTGACCATGCCCTACCCCTGATCCCAGCAAGTGACCTAATCAGAAATCCCTACAGGAGAAGTGCCCTGAGTGGGGGTTTTACATCTTCCCAAACACATTAGCCAGAACTCACCGACTGGCAGCTGAAGGACAAACGGGACTCTGGTCTTCACAGACATGGACTCCCTGAACAAGAACATGCCACTAGGCCCAACTGAGGGTCAGGGAACCATTACTGCCCGGAGACTTTGACACATAGCTGTCTGCTTGTTGCATGTTTGCCGCGTAACCTGCTGGCACATAATGCAGGAGTGAGACTGACCGAGCTCACTGCTGTACTGAAAGATGTCAGCCACCTTGACTGAGGACTGCTGGTCAGCAAAGCCAGCTGCCTGGTTATGTGATTACACTAATTGGCATAGCATGACAGGGCAGATGAGTATGCAGGTCAGTGAGGAGTGGGTGAATGCTAACAGAGTGAGCGAGAGCTGAGAAGTAGCCTGGTCCATTCTGTGAGCTGAGTGCCTGTTTATCCATGCAAAATGTCCCTGCTGTCACCTCCCAATGTTAGTTGCTCAATCTCCCTGCAGTGCAGGTCTGTGGTTACAGAATCCCCTGCTGGTATATCAGAGAGGTATCAGGATGGTTGCAAAGGCTCGACAAATACCATATACCAGTGTCCATGGATGGAGGGTACATGTGGTTGGTGCAGTTGGACCAGGTCTTGAGATGCTGTTTGGGTATAAACATGGTTTAGGCCCTCATTCTTAATTGCACATCAAACTTTCTCAATATCTTGCTGGTATAGATAGGGAAACTGAATATTAATGAGCTGAGTTGTATTGTTAACAGTATGTTTAATGATGAACACTGCTGACTAGTTAGAAACTCACCACACTTGTTAAAAGCAAGTGGGTGGAATTGAGGAACCACAAAGGCAAAAAAACCATGATGGGAGTTATGTACAGACCTCCTAACAGTGGTCAGGACCAGGGGCGCAACATGTACCGGGAAATAGAGAAGACATGTCAGAAAGGCAAGGTCACGGTGATCATGGGAGACTTCAGTATGCAGGTGGACTGGGTAAATAATGTTGCCAGTGGATCCAATGAAAGGGAATTCATGGAATGCTTATAGGATGGCTTTTTGGAACAGCTTGTCATGGAGCCCACAAGGGAGCAGGCTATTCTGGACCTAATGCTATGTAATGAACCAGACTTTATAAAAAATCTTAAAGTAAGGGAACACTTAGGAAGCAGCAATCATAATATGGTAGAGTTCAGTCTGCAGTTTGAAAGAGAGAAGGCAAAATCGGATGCAATGGTGTTACAGTTAAACAAAGGTAA
>NC_057710.1:25392412-25399246 GCF_004010195.1 Chiloscyllium plagiosum | reverse complement strand
TCTCAAGGGGGTTGGAATATAAAAGCACCGTTGTGCTACTGAGACTTTATAAAGCTCTGGTTAGGCTCCATTTGGAGTACAGTGTTCAGTTTTGGTCCCCACACCTCAGGAAGGACATACTGGCACTGGAGCGTGTCCAACGGAGATTCACACGGATGATCCCTGGAATGGTAGGTCTAACATACTAGGAACGGCTGAGGATCCTGGGATTGTACTCATTGGAGTTTAGAAGATTAAGGGGAGATCTAATAGAAACTTACAAGATAATACATGGCTTGGAAAGGGTAGATGCTAGGAAATTGTCTCCGTCAGTCGAGGAGACTAGGACCCGTGGACACAGCCTTAGAATTAGAGGGGGTCAATTCAGAACAGAAATGTGGAGACATTTCATCAGCCAGAGAGTGGTGGGCCTGTGGAATTCATTGCCGCAGAGTGCAGTGGAGGCCGGGAAGCTAAATGTCTTCAAGGCAGAGATTGATAAATTCTTGATGTCACAAGGAATTAAGGGCTATGGGGAGAAAGTGGGTAAATGGAGTTGAAATGTCCATCAGCCATGATTGAATGGCGGAATGGACTCGATGGGCCGAATGGCCTTACTTCTACTCGTTTGTCTTATGGTCTTAAAAGCATAAGAGATGGAGAGAAGTACTCCTGACATTGATATTGGTCTTGCTGATGTTTGGTCTGATTCTGATACTAATCTCACCATTTCACTAGTGTTACCAGCCCTGTTGAGATCCTCTGGCACATTTTATCACTGAAGCTACTTCATCGCTTAATGCATGGTTAATGACCCCTTCTACAAAAATGTTTTATTAAGAAAAAACAGTGTTAGATATTTCAGTATTTTTGTTGACATAAACCATGACAAGCTCTGTACAGCATGACCAATTTCCCAAATGATCATTTTTACAATGGGGTGCATATCAAATGAGCATTTTGATGGGCTGCTTATAAATGGAAATGTTTGTTTACAAAAGGAATTAAGTATTTACTGAAATGTTTGTTTACACACGGGATTTTTGTGAAGGAATTTCAGTGGATGAAACTTTTGAGAGTATTTTTCCTTGATAGTGACATCATCATCATTGACAGATAACATTATTTTCAGTCTACAATTCTCTAGATGTATGCCAATGGTGAATATTGGGTTAGCTGGCACGGAGATGGGAAGGTAAAGGCTGGGTAGTGAATAGTTATAAGATGACACTAAGTTGGCATTCAGGCTACAAGGAGCTGGGGGAAGATTGAACAAGTATGTGAATGAGGGGCCGTAGGAGATAGATAAGGTGGGATAAGTAGGACATAGGGTGATCTTAAGATGGAGCCATGATTGACCATCCACAGCATTCTGGTCTGGAGAATAGCAATGATTCACAATCCTTTGAGTGAACAAATTACTTCTTATCCCAGTCCGAAATGGCTGCTTTAGAATTGTAAATTGCTTCTTTTCTGGACGACTCGATAGTAGTCTGAGATTGTTTTCAATTATCTTGGAGGAAAATTATTCCCCTTTGGCAGAACTAATCACACACAACATGCATCCTCCAAGGAGACATTTTTTTACACTGCTTAACCTCCTGCACTTCATCCTTATCAGAAATATTAAGCTCCTTGTATCTGTCAACACGTGGGATGCACACATATAATGGACTGCCAGTAGGCTATTCAAGATGCCTGTAATACTTCCTGATACTATATTAAACATTGGAGTCTTGCAAACTAAATAAGAGAAGGCTGCTTAAAATTATGTTATTTTCCATGGCAACAAATAATCAGATGTATTAGTACATAATTTTCTTCCTTACAAAGAGGAACGGCAGCCAATTTTGGATATTTAATTTTGACCAGTTTCTTCAGGAACATAATATTTTAATTATGACTCAAATGGTATAACTCTGAAGCTTGTTGGGAAAGCAGGTTTTGGGGGAGACACACAGAGGCTAAAAATGAATGGTATATAGGTTGGCAGTAGGAAAGCAGAATATTTCTGAAAGGTATAAGGCTAATAAACTGGAAATCTCTTTTCAATCCACAAGCATGATCCTGACCTTCCAACCACTTGTCATTTTAACCTTTTCAGTTTATTTCCAGAAGGACCTATCTCTCCTCAGCATTCCAAAGAGCTCAATGCAAGCTCAAAGAAATGCATCAGGTACTTTTATAGACTTCAAGAATCAATAATGCATTCAACAATTTCAGAATATGATCTTTTTGCAGATAGTTATTTTATTTGCTTTCAGACAGGACCGTTCTGCACTCACCTCTAGATGTACCTTTTGTTTCTGTATCTATCCTATAACTACTTGATCTGGCCTTACACTAACCATACTTCCTATTCTATTACAGATCTCCCCTTTGATCAGTTATCAAGCTTCTTCCCTTTCACTTGAAAGCTAGAAAATTCTGTTTCTCTTGTCCCAGATGCTAACAATTTCTGGATTATCTCATTGCATTCTAGCAGTCACAGTATTTTGCATTTTCATGGTTGTCATAATGAATGAGTGAGTGTTGCTATGTAAAGGAATTTAGTTGCTCTTACCCACATATCATAAATGTTTAGAATTGGGTAAAGCAAAGCATGTGGTAAATGGTATATTAGCCTTTATTGCAAATGGGTTAGAATAAAACAAGAGCATCTCCTTCTTTCAATTACACAGAGATTAGGTCACTGGATTACTTTGTACAAGTTTGATCCACTCGTAGAAGAAAGAATGTATGGTTACTGAGATGAGAAGATACCTTTTGGAAAGATTTCATAGAATTGGCCAATAGATTCTGAATTAGCAAATCCTAGAATAGTCACAATGAGCAGAGCTCTCTGTCTTGACATTTGACATTGTGTTTGAGTTTTGCAAACATGGGCTGGTTGAGTGTAACAAAATAATCACGAGTGTGAACAATTATGCAGATGACTAATTTTGGATTGTCAGTTGGGCTCTAAGTGTGATGCATTTGCACGAGCTGGTAGTGAAATGTATTAGCACACAGCTAGTTTCACGTCTTCTAATGGTGGTGTTGTGCAGATTAAGAGATGATTTTTGGTACTCTCTTAAACCTGTAAAGTAGGACCTCACATGATTAGTGAATGAGGAAATGGCGACTGACTGTGTGGAGTGGGCGGCACGGTGGCACAGTGGTTAGCACTGCTGCCTCACAGCGCCAGAGACCCTGGTTCAACTTCCGCCTCAGGCGACTGACTGTGTGGAGTTTGCACATTCTCCCCGTGTCTGCGTGGGTTTCCTCCGGGTGCTCCGGTTTCCTCCCACAGTCCAAAAGATGTGCAGGTCAGGTGAATTGGCCATGCTAAATTGCCCGTAGTGTTAGGTAAGGGGTAAATGTAGGGGTATGGGTGGGTTGCGCTTCGGCGGGTCGGTGTGGACTTGTTGGGCCGAAGGGCCTGTTTCCACACTGTAAGTAATCTAATCTAATCTAAGCTAAACATTCAGAGTGCAGTGACCTGTTGACGTATTAATGTACGTGTGTGTTAATGTTTGGAATAGGAGTAGCCCAATTAACTCCTCAAACCTGCTCTCGCATTCAATTAAATTATGAAATCTTTGCACTGCAATTCCTCAGCTTTGCTCTACATCCCTTTACTAACAGCCACAGTCCCTTGGAGAGAATTTCAGATTTCTATCATTCTCTGTGTTGAAATGTACTTCCATATTTTGATTCTAAAGTGCCAAGCCTCAGTCATGATGTTATACTTCCTTGTTATTAATCCTCCTACCAGTCATGAGGCTTAGAGTCAGACAGCACGGAAACAGACTCTTCGGTCCAACTTCATCCATGCTGACCAGGCTTCCCAAACTAAACTAGTCCTATTTACATCTGTTTTTTTTGTCTCCCCTATATATATGGGCTTTTGGCCCATCGCCCTCTCAACCTTTCCAAATCATTTACCTGTCCAAATGTTTTTTAAATGTTGCAATTGTACCTGCATCTACCACTTCCTCTAACAGTTTATTCCACAAACAAACCACCCTCTGTGTGAAAAAGGTTGCCCTCAGATTCCTTTCAAGTTTCACCCCTCACCTTAAAATCGTCTCATCTAGTTTTAACTCCCCTACCCGAGGGAAAATACTTTTTCTAGTTACCTTATCTATGCCCCTCATGATTTGATAAACCTCTATAAGGTCACTCCTCAACCTCCTACACACTAGGGAAAAAAGACCCAGCCTATGCAGCCTTTCTCAAACCAACCAGTGCTTTCCATAACTTAAACACGCAGAACAGATGATCTCTGAAGGGATAATACTAGATCAAGAGAAATAGATGATAACATTGCCAGAAAGTGTAGTGAACTTAAAGACTGCAATATTTCAGAATACTGAAAAAGCTTTTGATAAAGTCCCACACAGGAGGTTAGTGAGTAAAATTAGGGCGCATGGTATTGGGGGCAAAGTACTAGATTGGATTGAAAATTGGTTGGCTGATAGGAAACAAAGGGTAGTGATAAACGGCTCCATTTCAGAATGGCAGGCAGTGACCAGTGGCGTACCGCAGGGATCCGTTGTGGGACCGTAGCTTTTTACAACATTTGTTAATGATATAGAAGATGGTATCGGCAATAACATTAGCAAATTTGCTGATGATACAAAGCTGGGTGGCAGGGTAAAATGTGATGAGGATGTTAGGAGATTACAGGATGACCTGGACAAGTTAGGTGAGTGGGCAGATGCATGGCAGATGCAGTTTAATGTGGATAAATGTATGGTTATCCACTTTGGTGGCAAGAACAGGAAGGCCAATGGAATCAATTTAGGTAAAGGGGCAGTACAGAGAGATCTGGGTGTTCTTGTACACCAGTCAATGAAGGCAAGCATGCAGGTACAGCAGATAGTGAAGAAGGCTAATAGCATGCTTGCCTTCCTAACAAGAGGAATTGAGTATAGAAGCAAAGAGGTGCTTCTGCAGCTGTGCAGGGCCCTGGTGAGACCACACCTGGAGTACTGTGTGCAGTTCTGGTCTCCAAACTTGAGGAAAGACATTCTGGCTATTGAGGGAGTGCAGCGTAGGTTCACGAGGTCAATTCCTGGAATGGCGGGATTACCTTACACTGAAAGACTGAAGCGACTGGGCTTGTATACCCTTGAGTTTAGAAGACTGAGAGGGGATCTGATTGAGACATATAAGATTATGAAAGGATTAGACACACTGGCAGCAGGAAACATGTTTCTGCTGAAGGGTGAGTGCCAAACCAGAGGACATAGCTTAAAAATATGGTGTAGACCATTTAGGACAGAGATGAGGAGAAACTTCTTCACCCAGAGAGTGGTGGCTGTGTGGAATGCTCTGCCCCAGAGGGCAGTGGAGGCCCAGTCTCTGGATTCATTTAAGAAAGAGTTGGATAGAGCTCTCAAAGATAGTGGAATCAAGGGTTATGGAGATAAGGCAGGAACAGGACTATTGTCTATTGTCTATTGTCTATTGTCTATTGACTAAGGAACTGATAAGAAAAATGGAGTAGCAAGAAATGCAAAGTTTTTAAAAGTTTCTATAGGTGCATAAGATTCCTAAAAGCAAACAGATACCTATTAGAGACAGAAGCGGTGAAATTCTATGGAAACTATGGAATAAAAGAAGGAAATTATGCAAATATTTTGTATCGGTCTTTACAGCAGGAGAAACAAAAATATTCTGGAAAGTTGAAGAACCAAGTAAGAATGAAGAATCTAAAGAGTTCAGAATAAGAAAATAAACATTAATGAAGAAATTAGTGTACATTGTGGGGACAAATCCTTTGAACCTTTCTAGGGTTTTTAAAGAGGTAGTTGCAGAAATAGTGGGTGCATTGATCTTGATCTTTGAGGCCACTTCAGACTTTAGAAATGTTCCCAATGTTAGGAAGGTCGCAAAAATAATTCCACTTCCTAAGAAAGAAACAAAAGCGAAAATATATCACTGCAGCCAATTAGCCTAACAATTCTTGTTGGCAACACAGTGAGATCTATTTTTACGGGTTGATGATAGGTCACTTAGAACATCAGGATGTGCTCAAGAAGACTCAACTTGTGTTCATGAAATAGAAATTATGTTAGAGTGTTTTGAGAATGTAACTAGTGGAATGCATAAAGGGCACCCAGTGGATTTAGTACCTGTGGATTTTTAAAGGACATTTGTCAAGCTACCACACAAGGGATTATTACACAAAATTAGAACTCCTGTGATTGCGAGGTAATATTGTCTACAGGAATAGTGCCTGAGGACTGGAGGATAGCAAATGTAGTTCCCTTGTTCAAAAAGGGTGAGTCTCACTTCAGTTGTTGGTAAAGTGTTGGAAAAGGTTATAAGAGACAGGATTTATAACCACCTAGAAAAGAATAATCTGATCAGGGACAGTCAGCACAGTTTTGTGAAGGGTAGGTCGTGCCGAACGAATCTTCCTGACTTTTTTGACAAAGTGACCACACAGGTAGATGAGAGTAAACCAGTTGATGTGGTGTATATGGATTTCAGCAAGGCGTTCGATAAGGTTCCCCACAGTAGGCTATTATACAAAATGCGGAGGAATGGGATTGTGGGAGACATAGCAGTTTGGATCAGTAATTGGCTTGCTGAAAGAAAACAGAGAGTTGTAATTGATGGAACATGTTCATCTTGGTGTCCAGTTACTAGCGGCGTACAGCAAGGATGGGGGCTTAGAAGGGTGGGTTAGTAAATTTGCGGACGACACTAAGGTCGGTGGAGTTGTGGATAGTGATGAAGGATGTAGTAGGTTGCAGAGAAACATAGATAGGATGCAGAGCTGGGCTGAGAGGTGGCAAATGGAGTTTAATGTGGACAAGTGTGAGGTGATACACTTTGGATGGAGTAATCGGAATGCAAAGT
>NC_057710.1:25385822-25392105 GCF_004010195.1 Chiloscyllium plagiosum | reverse complement strand
GACAGATGTCAGAGGTAGTTTCTTTACTCAGAGAGTAGTAAGGGTATGGAATGCTTTGCCTGCAAAGGTAGTAGATTCGCCAAGTTTAAGTGCATTTCAGTCGTCATTGGACAGGCATATGGACGTACATGGAATAGTGTAGGTGGATGGTCTTCGGGTTAGTATGACAGGGCGGTGCAACATCGAGGGCCAAAGGGCTGTACTGCGCTGTAATGTTCTATGTTCTATGTTCTATGTTCTATAATATCTTAATATGTAGATTAAGGGCAGAAAACAGGAAGTAAGAATAAAAGGGACATTTTCTGGTTGGTGGGCTGTAATTTTAAGGACCTTAGCTGTATGCAATCTATATCAGGGAGGATGTGACATAGTGATGGTGTCACTGGACTGGTAATCGAGACCTTGAGACTGATGTTCTGGGGTCTTGCGGATTGTGAAATGTGAATTCAATGGAATTTGAAACAGAAAAAGATAGCCTTTTGGTGATCATGTAACCATTGTCATAAAGACCCAGCTGCTTCACTAATGCCCTCAAGGGAAGGAAGCCTTGGTCTGGTCTATATGTGCTTCCAGTTTTACAATGAAGTGTTTAACCCATAACTGCTCTCTAGGAAATTAGAAAGTTGTAATATATGCTGTCTTTCATGATGGACATACACTAGCTTATAGGGCTCCTGATAATGTTAGGGAGCAATTAGCTGAGTTGGCAGAGACCAGTTCCCCAGTGAAGAAAATTTGTGAAATCAAGGACCTTCCAGATAAGGAAATAGATGACTGACAACATTCCCAAAGAAAGCTGTCCTCCATGGTGTATTAATTTAATCTAGATCCTGATGAAGGGCTTTTGCCCGAAACATCGATTTTCCTGCTCCTCAGATGCTGCCTGACCGGCTGTGCTTTTCCAGCACCACTCTAATCTAGACTCTGATTTCCAGCATCTGCAGTCCTCACTTTTGCCTATTAATGTAATGTGTACAGAGTTTTAGTATTGGTAAAGTATAGAACTGTGGATACTGGAAATCTGAAACAGACACTGAAGGGTCTGTTTCCACGCTGTACATCTCTATGACTCTATGACTCTAAATGTTGACTCTGCTTTCTCTCTACACATGTTACACTTCGTTTCTGTTTGGGTCTTCGTGATGATGCCTGCCTTGCAATTGAGCATATTTGTTTCTGTTATTGCAGTAAACCAGCTTGTTCACTAAGAACAATGCTTCTTCAGTGGTGTGTTCTCTAACAACAATCATTAGCAAGGCCCGAGATAAAGTATAGACAAAGGAGGATTGGTGGTCACAAGCTCCCTCAGTCAATCATTTCTCTGACCTACACGCAGACAGGAGTGTTAGATACCATGAAGTACAAGTAGCGCCAATCAGAATAATATCCTAATAAGGATGGTAGATATTCTTCATTAACTGATGGGAGTGAATCAGATTCGCAGTCGTCTGACAGTTTCATTGTAAGGGTGACAGAGACTAAATTTTCAATCCAGATTTAGTTAACTGAATTTAAATTTAGCAGGTGTAGTGGAGAGCTTTGAACTCATGTCTGTATTATTACTTTGTCCTGTTATTTTGTTCTCAATGTCCCTTTTATTCTGAATCTCTGTTTTCTGGCCTTAATCTACATTTTCATTTATTGCCTTCTGTTCCAAGAGTTCTAATTTTGTTCTGCAGGATAGCCCGTCCAACAACAGTTACTCCTGATGAAGGGCTTTTACCCGAAATATCGATTTTTTTGCTCTTCAGATGCTGTCTGACCTGCTGTGCTTTTCCAGCACCACTCTAATCTTGACATTAACAGTCATAGTGGTATTATCCAAATGATATGTGGAACCATTAAGAGATTTTCAGCAAGGAAGGAAGCCATTTGGTCCATTGTGGAAGCCTTGGCTGATAAACAACTATCCAGTTTAAACCTAACTTTCAACTCTTGATCCATAGGCCCTGGAGGTTATGACATTTCAAATATCTTAAATGTGATCAAGGCATCTGCCTCTGCAGTCCTTCCAGACTCCCATCACTCTCCGAGTAAAACAAAAATCCTTCAATTCCTCTCTGACTTCTTCGACCAATTACTTTAAGAGTCATAGAGTCATAGAGATGTATAGCATGGAAGCAGACCCTTCGGTCCAACCCGTCCATGTCAACCCAGATATCCCAACCCAATCCAGTCCCACCTGCCAGCACCTGGGCCATATCCCTCCAAACCCTTCCTATTCATATACCCATCCAAATGCCTCTGAAATGTTGCAATTGTACCAGCCTCCACCACTTCCTCTGGCAGCTCATTCCATACAAGTACCACCCTCTGCGTGAAAATGTTGCCCTGTAGGTCTCTTTTATATCTTTCCCCTCTCACCCTAAACCCTCTAGTTCAGGACTCCCTTACCCCAGGGAAAAGACTTTGCCTATTTACCCGATCCATGCTCCTCATAATTTTGTAAACATCTATAAGGTCACCCCTCAGCCTCCGCACTCCAGGGAAAACAGCTCCAGCCTGTTCAGCCTCTCCCTATAGCTCAAACCCTCCAACCCTTGTAAATCTTTTCTGAACCCTTTCAAGTTTCACAACATCTTTCCGATAGGAAGGAGACCAGAATTGCACGTAATATTCCAACAGTGGCCTAACCAATGTCCTGTACAGCCGCAACATGATCTCCCAACTCCTGTACTCGGTCCTCTGACCAATAAAGGAAAGCATACTAAACGCCTTCTTCACTCTCAGCTCATTGGCCCATCTGGTCAAGATCCTGTTGTAATCTGAGGTAGCCCTCTTTGCTGTCCACTACACCTCCAATTTTGGTGTCATCTGCAAACTTACTAACTGTACCTTTTATGCTCGCATCCAAATAATTTATTTCTGGATTAATGGTGCTGGAAGAGCACAGCAGTTCAAGCAGCATCCAAGAAGCAACGAAATCGACGTTTCGGGCAAAAGCCCTTCCATGTACCAACATACCTCACATGAGAAACTGATAGCATAGGTAAGAACCAAGGAAATTTATCAAATTGAACCCAGAATTGGCTGAGTAGCAGGAAGTAGAGGGTTGATGGTCAAGGGTGTTTCTGTGACTGGTCATCTGTGTCCAGTAGTATCCCAGAGGGCTATTATAGTACATATAAATGATAGAGACTTGAATGTAACAGGATTGATCAATAAGTTCACAGTTAAAATGAAAATTAGGGGGTAGTGAATAATGAAGATAGCCTTACATTATAGGAGATTATAGATGGGCTAATCAGTAGCAAATGGAATTCAATCCAGGCAGTTCAGATAGTGAAGGAGGCATTTGGTATACTTGTATATCTCTATGACTTATCTCAAGGTAAGTGTGAGGTGATGCACATGTACAAGAGAAACAAGGCAATGCAATACATGATGAACAGTCAGGCCTAGGGGAAAGGATTAGAAGGGCCTTGGTAATACATGTCCATTGGGCCCTTAAATAGCAGGACAAGTGGACAAAGTCATTAAGAAGGCATATGGCATACTTGCCTTTATTAGCCAAGGCATAGAGTTTAAGGGCAGAGACGTTGTGCTAGAACCATATAAAGAAAGACTTCTATTTGTGCAGAGGTTTTTTGACCAAATGATGTTCCAAAGTGCTTTTTAATCAATCAAGCCATTGTTTGAAATGCAGTCATAAAGAGCAAATAGACAATAGACAATAGACAATAGGTGTAGGAGTAGGCCATTCAGCCCTTCGAGCCTGCACCGCCATTCAATATAATCATGGCTGATCATTCCTAATCAGTATCCTATTCCTGCCTTATCTCCATAATCCTTGATTCCACTATCTTTGAGAGCTCTATCCAACTCTTTCTTAAATGAATCCAGAGGGTGGGCCTCCACTGCCCTCTGGGGCAGAGCATTCCACACAGCCACCACTCTCTGGGTGAAGAAGTTTCTCCTCATCTCTGTCCTAAATGGTCTACCCCGTATTTTTAAGCTGTGTCCTCTGGTTCGGCACTCACCCATCAGTGGAAATATGTTTCCTACTGCCAGAGTGTCCAATCCTTTCATAATCTTATACGTCTCAATCAGATCCCCTTATCAGCAACACACATCAAGTGCAAATATATTTACAACAAGCGTCTATGGCACAAGATAACCCACGCACATTGTCACTTATCTTTGCAATTCTCATTTTAAAATCTGGTGTGGATTCGCAGTAGCGAGATTGAGGCTACCTGTAAGCCAAACCATTAGAACCTTTTCTAACTTTATTAGCCTACAAGCTGCAAAGAAGGCTGTTCCAGATTTGATACAATTGTGGCATAGTGATAATGACCCTACTCCTGGATCAGGAGATTAGAGTTCAGGTCCCATCTGTTCTAGAGGTGTAGAATAACACCTCTGAACAGGTTAATTAGGGAAAAAAAATAATAATATGCTGTTTGATCCTCATCACTTTCCCCTCAAAAAAAAATACAGTTTTATGTATAATTTGTAATTGGCATACAATGCAAACTTGAACATACTGCAAATTTTTAGATCTTACACCTGACTAAGAATTATCCATCTCAACTCTTTGCTCCTTTTGTCCTTATAGATTACAGTCATCTACAAATACAGGACACAACAATGCTCCATTAGTAATAAAGCGATACTGACCAGATATTAACAATAATTTTACTTCATTAATAAAGTAAGTAATTTTATTACTAATTAAAATCTAGTCTGGGAAGGTTTATTGAAGAGTTAAATATCAGTCAGGTTTATCCAAGAACATGCACTGGCTCTACCTGGAAGTATTCCAATGGGATCTTTTACACTCACCTGAAGGGCAAATGGAGCTTCGTTTTAATGTCTGATCTGGAGTACTGTATTTCTAACAGTGAAGCACACCATCAATACTACACTAAAGTGTCAGCCTAGTTTTGTATGCATTACCACTTAAAGATAATATTGTTATTAAATGCTGCTATTAGCACTTGGTGTGAGTGAAAGGACAGGGATATTGTTCAATACCAGCATCAGTAACTACCATCAGCGATGCCCAAGGCAAAAGTTCTCTGCGGTTACTCTAACAGGCTTTACCCAATGAATGGTCTGCAACTGTAAGACAAATAGTGGTGATTGTATTTCAGGTAAGCACTGAGGTATTACTTCACTTTGTAATGATGCTGTTGAAAGGACTATGGCTGAGAAGAATAGAGTCTTTATGCAGTTATTAGAATGGACTTGAGTATCTGGAGGGCAAATCAACATCGTAACAACATCCCATTGAACAGTGAAAGAGCCTTGTCTGTTTTTTTTTCAATTCATTACCAATCCACTGAGAATCAAGGCAATTCTGCTGAAACTGCTGTTTATTTTGCACAAGTTAAGTGGCCACAGTGAAATAAGCTGATAGATGACACTTGTACTGCACTGAAGGCATTTGACACAAAATGGGGAACTTCAGCAGAGAGGCACAGATGCTGGAAATCTGAAATGAAAGCAGAAAATGCTGGAAACATTCAGCAAGTTGGGCCACATCTGGAAGAATAGCTGCCAATCTGCAATGTTAAATCTGATTTTTCTCAACACAGAAGTTACACGACAAATGTATTGCTGCACATTATATTTATCCATCAATCTCACCAGAATTATTATTGGCAAAACACAAGATGTTAAATTGGTAATGAACTCCTGCTGTGACGGAGGCCATCAACAAAAAAAATCATGATTTTTGTTTTTATTCACTTGTGGGACATGGCATCGTTGGCTGGCCAGCATTTATTGCCTGCCCCTTGCTGCCCTTGAGAAGGTGGTGGTGAGCTGTCTTCTTGAACATCTGCAGTCCATGTGCTGGGGATTGACCCATAATACCCTTAGGGAGGGAATTCCATGATTTTGACTCAGCAACAGTGAAGGAACAGCAATATATTTCCAAGTCAGGATGGTGAGTAGCTTTTGCAGGTGGTGGTGTTTTCAGTCACTGCTGCCCTTGGCCTTCTAGATGGAAGTGATCATGGATTTGGAAATTGCTGTCCGAGGATCTTTGGTAAAATTCTTCGGCGCACCTTATAGACAATATAAACTGCTGCTACTGAGTGTCAGTGGTGAATGGAGTGGATGCTTGTGGATGTAGTGCCAACCAAGCGGGCGGCTTTATCCTGAATTTTGGTAAAAACAATGACTGCAGATGCTGGAAACCAGATTCTGGATCAGTGGTGCTGGAAGAGCACAGCAGTTCAGGCAGCATCCGACGAGCAGCAAAATCAACATTTCGGGCAAAAGCCCTTCATCAGGAATAAAGGCAGAGAGCCTGAAGCATGGAGAGATAAGCTAG
>NC_057710.1:25360259-25383521 GCF_004010195.1 Chiloscyllium plagiosum | reverse complement strand
CTGCCTAGCTCCTTTTCCACCTATCCACTCCACCCTCTCCTCCCTGACCTATCACCTTCATCTCCTCCCCCACTCACCTATTGTACTCTATGCTACTTTCTCCCCACCCCCACCCTCCTCTACGCTTCAGGCTCTCTGCCTTTATTCCTGATGAAGGGCTTTTGCCCGAAATGTTGATTTTGCTGCTCGTCGGATGCTGCCTGAATTGCTGTGCTCTTCCAGCACCACTGATCCTGAATTTTGTCAAGCTTGTTCTGTCTTGTGAATGCTGGAATGTTTCCAGCACTGATCAGCCAAGTCAAGTGGGAAATATTTCATTTCAGTCCTGACTTGTGCCTTGTAGGTGGTGGACAGGCTTAGAGAGTCAGGAAGCGAATTAGTTGCTGTAATTCGTAAAAACAAAACAGCAGATACATCACTCACTAGAACTGAGGGAGCATATTCCCTACTATAAGATTTGAGAGTTCAAATCTCAGTTTTTGCACTATTATCATGGTTGCCTTGATTGCACATTGCGTATGCCATCTTCAGCATTTTGTGTTTCAGAATAAGGATGATTTGAGGTAGTTTATTTCCACCAATGCTCCTTTGTCAATGCTTTATCTGGTGCCTTTAATGATCATTGGTAGCGGATACAGCACCACAGCTTCTTTATAGAAGAGGCATTGGTCTCCTCCCCAACCCAGGATTCTCCATCATGGTTGACAAGGCTCTTAGCTGTGTCCAACCCATTTCCTGTACTTCTACCCTCACTCCTCTCTTTCCTCCCTAAACAAAAAAAGATTCCAGATCACCACTCTCCCCCACCACCAGGATCTACATCCAGGGGATTATAAGCCACCATTTCTGCAAACTCCAACAGGATGCCACCACCAGACATATAATCCCCTCTGGAATGCGATGATCCACTCCTCCATTCCCAACACCTCCCAACACTCCCATGGATCCTTCCCATGCAATCTCAGAAGGTGTAACACCTACCCATTTACCTCCTCCCTCCTCAGTATCCAAGGCCCCATACATACTTTCCGGTGAAGCAGCTCTCTACTTGCACTTCACTCAAATCTAGTCTACTGCATTCACTGATCATAATGTGGTCTCCTTTATATTGATGAGACAAAACACAGACTGGGCAACTGCTTTGTGGAACATCTACAACTTGCCTAAAAGTTCAGCACACCACCCTGTTCCCTGGCCAACACCTTTGTATTGGGCTTGCTGCAGTGTTCCAGCAAAGCTCAGCCCAAATTGGAAGAACAACATCTCATCTTTTGTTTGGAGATTTTGCAACATTCAGTACTCAATATTAAGTTCAATAATTTTAGAGCCTGAACACCTCCTTCTATATTACCACCCCACAGCCCAAGCTCTGTCATCACAAGGGTTCCTTTCAGCACAGCCAACCCATTTTCATCGACTGATAGCTGACAATGGGGACTATCTAGTTGTCCTTGTTCCCAGGCTTACTATTAACAAATCCTTTGTCTATCTAACTTCCTTTGTCTCTCTGAGCTCTGTCTCAACCTATCTGTATTCCCTCCTCATCTGTATTTGGCATAACATGTTTTCCTAGATGCTATCAGTTCTAAAAAAGGTTACAGAACCCAAAACATCAACTCTGGTTTCTCTCTACCAGATGCTGCTAGACCTTCTGAGTTTCTCCACCAATTTCTGCTTTCGCCTCAGATCCCTGGAAGTTGAAGCCAATCAAAATCCACTTGCCTTGGGCAATGTGACCCAAGGTATGTATGCTCATTCCAGACACCAGTGTTTCTAGGGCTGCCGGACCAAACCTTCAGGACCAACAGACTCCAGTGCGAGCAAGCTCCGTCTACCCCTGTTGCAGAAGCAAGCAGTGAATGAAGATACAATCGAAGAGAGAGACATAGAAGGGTCTGTGAATCTTTCCCTGTGGTTGTGTGCAACATGGAGGTCCTTTGGAACAAGCAGTGAGTTAATTTGCCAGGTATCTGCCCTGGTTTCATGCTATATTTTATTGATGTCCAAATCATTGGTCATGTTTGGTAAGATTGGATGCTGATTATTAATGAGGACAGATGGTCTGTTAATAAGGCATTTAAAATGCAGTAATCCCCTTTAATTAGCAATTCACCACAGCACAGCGAGAAACCCACCACACCATATGTCAAAAGCAGAAACAATGCTCCCAAGTTTGAGATCATCTTGCTGGACTGCTTCCCCGATTCTGCCACAAATCCCACCACCTCCCAGGTTGCTCAGAGCCCTATAAGATTTTGCCCACTGTCTCCATCCAAAAACTGTGGGACAAAATCAAATTGGGTGCAGCTAATGCAACATCAACATTAACTCTTTCAGATCCATCACCTTATACAAGAGCTTCCAGCCATGATCTGAATTGATCTCAGTCAAGGTACATTTGCAATGCTAAAGGCACACAGGGCTATGGGCAGATGCTGTAAAATTGTTTTTGACTGATGCAGACTCAATGGGCCAAAGGGTCTTTTACTGTGCTGCCGATCTCTATGACTCTAAGGTAGTACTAAGATTGAGAAGGCTTAAAATGGAGCAACTAAGTTATGTTACATTAACTTCATACCAATTTAAGGAAAGCCAGATTGAGAAGGGGAAAATCAGCCAGAGATCTAGATCTTCCCATTTTCTGACTAAAGATGGGCCAGTTTGCAGGAAGGAAACATGCATCCATGAAAATGGGAAAATCTTGAATCTTTGAGCCTTCATGCAGCTGATTCAGTGGGTGTTCTGTTGGAATTAGAATCCGGAACAGAGAAAACCATCAGCGATTGGCAGCTCCAGAACTCAGGAACTCTGCAGCAGAGGATGTGCTGCTACAGATACAACACCTCTCAGACTCCCAGAGTGAAGGCCCAGGGGAAAGTGTGTATTGTTTGGTCTCACAAACGTATGGAGCACTGCTCCTTCATCAGGTAGCTAGTCAGGTTCCTGGCCACCTGACGAAGGAGCAGTGCTCCATAAACTTGTACTTCCAAATACACCTGTTGGACTCTAACCTAGTGTTGTGTGATTTTTAACTTTATCCATCCCAGTCTAACACCAGCACCTCCATAAAATTGTTTGGGCTCACAAAGAAATGGGGGCCAAAGGCAGTGGGAAGGTGGCTTGCTTTGGTCAGCATTTGTGGCCTATCCTGAATTACCCTTGAATGGAGTGACTTACTAGGAGCTACTTCAGACTCTAGCTAAGAATCAACTATAGAAAGGATGTTGTGAAACTTGAAAGGGTTTAGAAAAGGTGGACAAGGATGTTGCCAGAGTTGGAGGGTTTGAGCTACAGGGAGAGGCTGAAAAGCCTGGGGCTTTTTCCCTGGATTGTCAGAGGCTGAGGAGTGACCTTATAAAGGTTTATAAAATCATGAGAGGCATGGTTAGGGTGAATAGTCAAGGTCTTTTTCCCAGGGTATGGAAGTCCAAAACAAGAGGACATAGGTTTAAGGTGAGAGGGAAAGATTTAAAAGGGACCTAAGGGCAACTTTTTCATGCAGAGGGTGGTGCGTGTATTGAACAAACTGCCAGAGGAAGTGGTGGCAGTTGATACATTTCAATATTTAACAGACATCTGGATGTGTACATGAAGAGGAAAGGTTCAGAGGAATATGGGCCAAATGTGGGCAAATGGGACTAGATCAGTTCAGGATATCTGATTTGCTCGGACAAAGTGGACGGAAGGATCTGTTTAGTGCTGTATAACTCTGTATGGCTATGGGTCTGGAGTCACAGACCAATTAAAACAGGTAGATTTCCTTTTCTCAAAGGCATTAGTGAAATGGATAGACTTTGACACCAACTGATGATAATGATCACAGTGACCATTATTGAGACTTGTTTACAATTCCAGATGTTTTAATGAATTTAATAACAGCAAACGTTGTTTTAACCAGCACCTAATGAACTGACACACCAAATAAACTGGTTAAAATTGTGTACCTGAAAGACTGGAAGTTTATTGCATTATTGGGATTTCCGTGATGTCCAAATAGAAAGAAGGCTTTCTGCTGGTATGATTTATTTAAATTACTATTTCAGTAATTTTGCTGTAAATAAGATATAACAGTGATGTGTTTTCCCCCTGTATTATATTTCTATTACTTAGTTGTGTCTTTACATTGATTATGTGGACCTCTGGGTCAGTGGGAACATTCGATCAACCAGTACACTTCTGGTCCCAAACGTGGCAGTTAATGAAAAGTTTGCTGAAACCCCCATGTGTCCAGGGCATTAACCTGCGATTCAGGATGATGAGTCCAGTGACATTACCATTATGCTACCGTCTCCCCTCCACCTGCAAGATTAGAAAAATAAGTTCCTCAAAATGTTAGCATCTTCTGTGGCTTCAAACATTTCAGCTTTTAATAATGTAGATGTTTGCAATGCGTTACAGAGTTACTGCTCACTGATAGATAAGACATTAATATCTAATTAGACACTTAGAACATGAGTAGATTGAAAATTGTGATGCTGATAACCACACTCGGTCCTTGAGGCTAAGTTTAATCTCTGGTTGATATGTGATAACTCGTCAGCAGAGAATCATTTCAATTGTCAAATGCAAAGTGTTCAGCATTCTTTGCTTTAGGGCACCATAATCACCATCTGAATTGAAGATGAAGAGATGTTTCTTTAAATGAAGAAATGCTATGTATTTGAACAAATGCTGCCTCGCGGAGTGGACTGAGTTGAATTTCCGACAGCTTGCAATGGGAGTTTCAATGCATTATGGTGCAGAAGTATTATAGTACACAGCTGATCTGGCAGTTTTCTCTCACGCTACCTTAGAGACATTCTCATTCACTCTGATTTTTGTGGTTGAGATATGTGCTGGAATTTTGTCATCCATCCAATAAACAATCTTTTCGGTGTCTCTGTAACAATCTGTTGTTAGCTGTCTTTAAATTGGCAAGTACTGCCAAAAGCTGGTTGAAAGGTTCCATTGGCACTTGGTTATGCTGACCTTTGGATTCTCCACAGTGCGGATTTTCTTTAAAAGGAGAATACTTTTGTGAGGTTCCTTTCATTCTGGTTGTGTGTGCCAGCGTGTAGCAGCCAGCTTGCAAGAAAAAGTTGCACTTGAAGGAAAAAGAATTCCTTTATTTTCACAGTCTTTCAACTTTCAATTGATGTTCTCCTTGCCAGGTGCCAATAATAGCCAGTTCTGAAAAGCCTCTTCAGTACATTTGATGGCAGAGTGTCAGTACAAACAACTACATTAGTTTGGCTTATTCTCCATTTCCTCCATGCTGGGGAGTACTTTGCTTCTGATACATTGCTCTGATCTATAGTCCAGCTTAGTCTGGGAACCCACCATGTGAAAATCATGGTTAGACAAGTGGCTCCTGACTTCTCTGTGCAATAATTCCTAATAAGCCATCAAAACACTTGTAGCTGTCAGCAACGCAATCTCCAAACTGACTTTTTTTGACACTGTGTAAAGTACAAGTGTCTTTTCCATCATAAAGGTTGTTATCCAAAGGTTGAGGATGTTATCCAAACATCGGCAATTCCAAAATCCAAGTCCATCTTTGCCAGAACGCCCTTTATCTCTCCAAACAGGTTCTTGCCCCTTGTCATAGCATGAACTAAACTTACAAGTGGCATCCTCTGTGACTGTGACATTATTGTTGAGCACTCTGCATCCTTTGACATGGGTGACCACACCAACCTGATAACTACTCAGTATTCTGTTGCATTCATAACTCCTTCAATATAGACACAATAAAAACCTAATCATATCTAGGCTAGGGATAACAAGAATCTCAGAAGCATCAGATCTTAACCATTTCAAGCAAGAGAAAGCCTAGATTTTACTGGCATGACCATTGCCAATATGTGCCCTATTAATATCTTAATGATTAACATTAAACAGGAACTTTAATGGAACAGTGATATCAGCACAAAGCCTGTGGTTCTCTGTGACAAGTAGTTCCCTTGTTGGCTTTTTGAAGTTATTTACAAAGTGCATTGCAATAACCAATCAAAGTTCAAGCTTCTATCCATCCCACCCCGCAATGACCTCTATCACAGAGAAAGTAAAGAAACCAATATGTGAGAAAATCATCCAAAATATAAATCTTTCTGATGATAAGACCATAATAAATGGAAACAGGAGTAGGCCATTTAGCCCTTCAAGCCTGCTGTACCATTCAATAGAATCAGGGCTGATCCAACATTCCTCGTGTCCACTTATCCGACTAGTTTATGGCTGTTGCCGTTCCTCTTTGTTGTTGCTGGATTTTCAAAAAGATAAAGGCAAAAGGCACTGAGACATGTCCAATAAATTTTGAAGTGATGCAAGAGAATTAACTGTTTTTTCTAAGTATGAAGTTTAAATAGATACTTGTAAAAATCACAAGGAGAGACACAATATGGGATATAGTTGTGTGGTGGTAGCGAATTTGAGTAATGCTTAAAGAGATGTTGTTGAATCTTTTCACTTTGCATTGATCAGGACAGAATTGCAAGAATATAATTCTCAAAGGAAACAATAATTTATATTCCACATACTACTTGATTGGCAAGTGGGCTCTGTCTGGAGGTGTTGCTATGGAGAATACCACAGGGAGAAATTAACTGCAAAGCTTTAGTTTCGAGCCAGAGAAGACAACTCGGGATGGGTGAAGCATGGCCATGGGGAGTGCCCCACCTCCATGTTTTCATTTAACTGCAAAGGCATGGATATGTTCCTACTGTTTGCAAAGGACAGGGTCCTGTGTGCAAATGTTTGTAGTTTCTACCACACCCACATGAGTCACATCTGAGCCTCACTGATAAACTTAAACTTGATGTAATTCTCGACACAATCAAGATTATTTAGGTGGGATATATTTCACTTAATTGGAGAGGAGCTACAAAGTTTTCATTTAATTGGGTGACTGCTCCATAATTAATCTATATATAAAAGAATACATGTATTTGATCCACATTTTGCTGCAGCCAGCCCTCTAACAACTTCCAGAATGAAAGTACATTTAGGTTTTAAGAATGTCAAGCTGCCGAAAGTATGAGTCGTTAACATTGCAGCAAGTGAAACAGTATGTCTGGGCCCTGAGTCAATGGGCAGGCAACTGTATTGTTCCTAAACAACTTAGATCGAAGGCTTGGAACATAAACCCTGAGAAGAAAGCAAAAATTAGAGTGGGCGAGTTCAGGCATGGGAAAGAGCATTTAAACAAACGGTCAGGGACAGAAAAAACAAGAAGAACGGCATGGTGGCTCAGTGGTTTGCACGTCTACCTCACAGCGCTGGGGACCTTGGTTTGATCCCAACCTTGGATGAAGTTTGCTCTCTTTGTCTGTGTTGGTTTCCTCCCAGGTTAGATAGGTTCGGCTGTGGTAAATTTTAGGTTACAGGACCTGGGTGAGATGCTCTTCAGAGGATCACTGTAGACTTGATGGGTTGAATGGCCTATTTCTGCAATGTAGAGATTCTACGAATTTTTTTTTAAAAGAAAGAAGTTAAGTGTATCTTAAAGATCTCCAACAACATTTGAAACTTGATGGATTGAGAGTCCAGAATTATCACAGTGAATGTCCACAGCAGAGAAGCTTCTTAGTAATCGTCAATATTTATCACATTGTTAAAAGGGCACTTAGACTTGAAAAGACATGATTTATTCTTCTACAAAAAGTTTAGCTGTGTTGCAAATATAGAATTTCCATTAGGAAGCAGCTATCCAGATGCTGCTTGCATGAGCAAAATGGGACAAGTCTCCAAACGTCCGAAAGCAGAGTGTGACCACACATCAGCCCCATGCCTGAAGTTATTGTTTCAGTTGCATATAAAAAGATGGGTGCTATTAACCTCATTATTACATTTACAGCACAAGTAGGGCTATAAAGATCTGATATTGATGTAAAAGGGACATGCCAAGAATCCAATTCTGCAACCCCCTTCCTCTTCCCTATTTGAAGAGGTGCTACAAAGGTGCTTTGAATTCTGGTAAAATTCTGCTGTGTATTCCACTCCCCCCCCACCCCCCCACTCCCCCCCCCCAACTCCAGTTTGTTTGAAATCTTCTGCCCTGCTTTCAGAAATCTCACAGTTTCTAGGCCTCTTTTACTTTAGTTTTAAAACTCATACTTCAAACCAGCCAAATGCATAATGATGGATTTTGTTTTTACTCAGGTGGTTGTTACAGACTTTCTGAGTAAATTAGCTTGAACAGTCTCAATTCAATTCCCCGTAGCATGCATCTGTTGCTGCAAATTATCCTTGAATTTGACAATACTGCCACTAGTCTGGCAATCTCCCACAGAGAGGCAAAGACCAAGTGGTATTAATAATGGAAAGACTATACTGGCTCATTCGTGAATGCTCTTCTAAGATTGAGCACATTCCTCGGGTAATGTATCAAAAGTTTTGACACTATTTATTGCCGAGACATTTCGAAACACTGAATGCAACAGGAGAAATTCAATTGAACGCAATTGTCCCATTATTATCAGGGATAAACAATCACTGCATTTCGCCAAAGAACTTGCCTCACTATAAAGGTGCATTCAAGTCAAATAAAAACTCTTGAATGCACAAAGGACAGAGGAAATGATGCAGTAACTTTATTAACTATTGTTAATATTGTCCTGTGACTTTTGTGTCTCTCACACCAAGAAAGTTGAAATTGTTATCATGGTTTATCATCATCTCTCCCACTGAATGATAATGGTGAGTTTCCTACTTGTAAGTCAGTTTACATGTCACTGTCACACAAGAACGGTATGCTGTTGTAACTGGGCTGGCAGTGGTGTGATTTATTACTCTGGGAATGTGGCTAAACTCCCAGTTGTTAAAAAAGATCGCCATTACTAAGATTAAACAAGAATCTTTGAGTATCCACTTTCTGCAGCTGGTAACTTATATATTAACATTGCTGCAGTGTTGGTCCAGATGAGATTGTTTCCAGACTTAAAACGATCCATCAGAGAATGGCTGCAGCACAAAAAGAGGCTATTTGGCCTGTCATGTCTATGCTGGAACTCAGAAAGAGTAATTCACACATTGCCAAACCCCAATCTTTTTCTCTGTTGCTCTGCAAGTGTCTGCCTTTTCAGATAACGATCCAATTATATTTTGAAAGCCTCAGTTGGTCCTACTTTCACTGTCCTCTGAGGATAAACTTGTTGGATTATAACCTGGTGTTGTGTGATTTTTAACTTTGTCCACCCCAGTCCAATACCGGCACCTCCAAGTCATATCTGCTGAGGTGAAGTCTCACTCTCTGACCTCTAAGTTTCTTCACCCCCACAATCCTTAACCATCGTCCTGCTGTGTTCCAGCTCAGGATCAGGACTCAGTTTGAAGCTGGAGTTCTGATCTTGTGGAAGTGTGAGTCACGATGATTCAGAAATACTGGGCCTTTGACAATCCAAGTTGTTTTTTAAAATCCTCTCCTGTGCCACTTCCCAGTGCTGAGCCCATGCTGTGCGTGAGGACTTGGGAGAACAGTGGTGATATGATACAGGAGCAGCTTTGAAATCCACTTGCCCCCTCTCCCTGTGTTTCCTACTCCTTCAAAAACACTGAAGCCCCCTTTCCTCACATTACTTACCTGTAGCTTGATTCACTCACTTAATCCTGGGATACAAACGCCTGTTCTCTGGGCAACAGCCATCATCTTCCCAGTGTCACTGCTGAGCACAAGAACTCTTGGCCTCTGATTGGCCAGGGGAACATAGGAACAGGTCCTGATCACGCAGTTGCGTTGTCCTGAATCCTCTTGAGTGTTTTGGAATTGCACTCATCGAGGCAAGTCATAAGTATCCTGTCACACTTCTGATTTGCACTCCACACACCGGTTTGGGTGAGTCAGGAATGAGCTACTCACAGCAGAATTTCCAATTCCTGACTCACTCCCATAGCCACTGTATTTATCCAGCTATTCCAAAGTTATGTTTTTGTCAATGGTAACCACATAATTTCCATGGTGGGAGATTCAGTGATGATCACGTCACCGTTAGACTCTCGCTTGTTTAAAATGGTCATTACCTGGCACTTGCTGATGTAAATGCTTCTTGCCACTTGTCAGCCTAAATCTGGATATTATCCATGTCTTGCGGCATCTGGACATGGACTGCTTCACTATTTGAGGAGTCACAAATGATGTTGAACATTGTTCAATCATTAGCAAACATCCACACTTCTGACCTTATGATGGAGTAGCTGAAGATGGTTGGGCCTAGGGCACCACCATAAGGAACGCCTGCAGTTGAGATGGCTGACCTTTAATAGTCACAAACATCTTTCTTTGTACTTGGCAGGGTTACAGCAAATGGTGAATCCCCCTCCCACCGCCACCCACCACATGCCTCCCCAACCCCACCCCACCCCTGTTCCCATTGGCTCCAGTTTATTCAGTGAGGCGTTGAACGATGAAGTCAGCAAAGACCCTATGTTCACTCAGTGATGAGGTAGATTGCGGATCAGCAGTTGATGATTGCAACAATATAATTCAATTGCAATACAATACAATACAGCACGGGAACAAGCCCTTCAGCGCACCAAGCCTGCACTGATTCTAATCCTTATTTAGACCTGCTACTTATTGCCCATGTGCAGTTTCTATCCTTCCATTCGCCTCCTGCTCATCTGTCTGTCAAGATATGCCTTAAACATTGTTAACATAACTACTTCCAGCACTCCATTGGCAGTGCATTCCACACCCTCTGGGTGAAAAGGTTTCCCCACACTTCTCCCCTAAACCTTTCCCCTCTCGCTCTTGCAGTTGGCATTTCTACTCTGACTATTCATCCACCTATGCTTCTCATAATTTTGTAGATCTCTATCAGGTCGTCCCTCAGTCTCTGTCTTTCCAGTGAACACAGTTTGATTTTAACTAACCTCTCCTCATAATTAAAACTCTCAGGACGAGGCAACATCCTGGTAAACCTTCTCTCCAATGGATCCACGCCCTTCTGGCGACCAGAGCTGTTTGAGTTAGGAGGTGGACAAGAAGGAGATGGATTGGAGGAAATGACAAAAAGCATATTCAAAGGTGGATAGAGAATTGGCAAGTCACAAACAATTAGGAAGGTGATTCTGGAGCAGAAGAATATTGTCATTCAATGTTGGAGCTAAGGATAAGGCGACTGAACTAAACTATCTGGTAAGAAATATGTCTCAATCAAAATTTCCATGGTGTAATGACATCACTTCTGCAGTATTCTGGCTGAATGAGGAGTAAAGTTTGTGCATAATGGAGTCAGGCGAAAGTGAGAACTGCAGATGCTGGAGATCAGATACTAGATTAGAGTGGTGCTGGAAAAGCACAGCAGGTCAGGCAGCCTCTGAGGAGCAGGAAAATCAATGTTTCGGGCCAAAAAGGAAGGGCTTTTGCCCGAAACATCGATTTTCCTGCTCCTCAGATGCGACCTGACCTGCTGTGCTTTTCCAGCACCACATTAATCTAGATGCATAATGGAGTCAGCATAAAGAACTAGAGAAAGAAAAGGAAGACTATTTATGGAGCACCTTTTATGACCTTAGAATGCCCTGAACCTCTTTACACGTACTCTAGAAGTGTGGTCACTGCTGTAATGTGGGAAATGCTGATTTGTGCACACTAGGATCCCACAATTACCAATGAAAATAAATGAGCAAATCATCTATTTTAGTGAAGTTGGCTGACATTAATATAGGCCAAAGGAGATCTCATCTGTTCTTCAGAACTGAGCCATGGATTCTTTCATAGCCCAAAGCTAAGTGGTTTCAGTTTGGCATCTAACCTACAAGTCACAACCCGCTCCAGTGCAAGGGTTTAGATCAGAATGGTGCTGGAAAAGCACAACAGGTCAGACAGCATCCAAGGAGTAGGAAAATCGACATTTTGGGCAAAAGCCCTTCATCAGGAAAGGTTTCCAGCACACTGGTTTCCAGCATCCGCAGTCCTCACTTTTGTCCCTCCAGTGCAATTTTGCTTCAATACTGCACTGGAGGTGTCAACCTGGATGATGTGCTGCAGTCTCTGTCCAATAGCCTCATATTGAAATCATTCTCCCAAAGCATTACTCATAGTAACTGAGGCGTCTACATTGAAGTATCAACTTGGTTCTGTGCTCATGTTTCTGGCGTGAGATTTGAACCCACAATTACATGATTCAGAGGCAAAAGTACTGTCATTGAGCCAACATCAACCACTAAACTAACAAAGGTATGGATTGAGGTTTCAGAGCTGTTTGAGATATTTGAGCTGAGCATGCATATTTGATGCTGACATTGGTGAGGGAAGTAGGAAAATCTTCATACTTTTCTAAACAAGAACAGAAATAGCTGTAGAATCTCAGCAGGTCTGGTAGCATCTGTGGAGAGAAAGCAGAGTTAACATTTTGGGTCCAGTGACCCTTCCTCAGAATTTTCTGTTTTTGTTTCAGATTTCCACCATAGGCTGTTCTTTCTGCTTTATTTTCATGTTTTTCTACCCTTATATTCACATACTATGATAAAGCTTTACCTGCATGGGAATGTTACCTCCTGTACTGTGTAAAACTTGTGATTATGAGGCAGAGGGGGTGATTTCAGTATAAATTTCACACGAAATTGCCCTCATTTTGAAGTGTTGACTTTAAGAATTTCAATGCAGATGAACTTCCATAACACCAAACACATAATCTAGTCCATATGAAATTAGGCAATTTTCTTTCAAACTTTGGCTCTATTTTTCTTTCCTTGATACAGTTTGGTGCAGTTTGGTTAATATTGGAGAAAATTGATTGCAGTAAGTATTTTCAATAAGATTAAATCTGTAAATAGCCCATTTTTGAATGATTGAAAATGACAAACTATTGTTGCCCATTCTTGAACCGGCATATTCAGAGGACAGTTAAGAGTCAATCACATGCTTGTAGATCTACTTGCTAATGTTACTGTAGACCAGACCAGGTAAGGATGAATGTCCTATCATGTAGGACATAGGCTTGCAAGGTGGCACAATGGTTAGCACTGCTGCCTCATTGAGCCAAGCACCCAGGTTTGAATCCACATTTGCGTGACTGCCTGGGTGAAGTTTGCACATTCTCCTCATGTCTGTGTGGGTTTCCTCCTGTGATATGTAGGCTAGGTGGATTAGCCATAAGCAATGCAGGGTTAGATGGATGGGCTGGGTCTGGGCGGGATGCTATTTGAAGGGTCAGTGTGGCCAGCTTCCACACTGTAGGGATTCTATATGAAAATGGAAAAGGAGAAGGCCATTCCCCTTGTTAAGCCTGTTCTGCCATATAGTGTTGTCATGGCTGATTGACACACTATCCCCATTACGCTTCAGACCACTGATAACCTAAAATTGATTAAACTCTTCTTTAATCATACTCAAAGACTGAATTTCCAAAGCCTTCAGAGGTAGAGAATTCCAAGCAATTACAACTTTCTGATTGAAAAGAAATTTTCCTCACCTCAGTTTGAAATGGCAACACCCTTATTTTAAAATTGTGCCCTTTGATTCTGGAATCCCCAAACAGAGAACCATATTACCTGCATCGACCCTGCCCACTGTTTTGATGGGATCACCTCTCATTCTTAAATACTCTAGAGAATACAAGCCTTCTTTCCCCAATTGCTCTTCATTGGGCAGTCCCACCATCCCAGGGATAAATCTGGAGAACCCTCTATGACAGCAACAGTCCTAGAAACTACAGCCTGATGTTCGGTCATGATCCAGGAGAAAATAGGAGGAACTGCCTGAGAGTTGGCACTCAGTCTCTACCAGGTAGAGGTATACCACCCTTATCTGCAAGTTTGATAACAAGGCTGGGATTGGACCTGAGATAACAGAGTGTAGCAACTTCAGCAAGTTCAGGTTAGACTGGGTGAGGGGGGCATGGAAACCAAGATAGCAAATAGGTATCGGCAGTTCTCAATGAAGAGATCAAGTGCAGGTAAAAGGCCAGAGGGAGAGTATTGGAGATAGTGAAAGGGTCTGTGTGGCAGGGAGAGAATCCCTGCCCAAAGAAGTAGGCACAAAGTCAAAACCAATGGAAGAAGAGTTCAGTGTTACGTCAAGCCCAAAATTAATTGAAGTGAGACTGTAAAGGGATAAAGATAAGTCCTTTGCTGAGTGCGAACCATTCAGCATTCGGAGAGGGGAAAGGTCAGAGCATATAGTGAATACACAGCAAGAAATGGGATTAGATGAAGGGATGGAGTCAGAGTGAAGGGGAGGGGAAGAATGATCCAGAGAGGTGTCAGCATCCTTGAGTTTTTGGATCTTATAAAAGGAATGGGAAAAAGTTTATTAATAAAGGGTCGAATGAGAGAATGAATGAAGTAGAACCAGGGACCAGCGCAGCTTTGAGATAACATAATGTAGTAATGATGGACAGAGAGGTTGAGACTGTGCATATGGCAGAGCATGGCACTGAATGTGGATCTCAGGACATGGCAAGAGGAGCTAACTCAGGAGCTTTACATACCTCGGAAATACCTGGAATCTTGGTTGTGTTTGAAACATGAAGAATGGACCTTCATCTGGAATCCATTTGGGGTAAGGAGACAGTCACTGAGGAAGGAGATGAGACTGTGAAAACAAGTTTTAATAAATACTTTCTCTAACACTAGGAAGGAGGTAGAAAGCACTGAAGGTAAACAAGCCAAAAAGTTGAAACAAGTCCCATCGAATAAAGAGCAGAATTTCTTCAAAGTGGACGTACTTGGAAGAGTACTATCAGTGGACTAATCACTCAAACAAAAGGAAAACACTGTGGATTGTTGATTCCGTAATTCCCTGTTTACTCTCTTGTTTCTGCCTTAAAATATGGAGTGAGATTTACAACCTTCCAGTGGGCAAGAATCATACCAGAATCTACACAATTTTGTAATATTATCACCAATTCATCAACCATCTCTATTGTCACCTATTTCAACACTCTGGGATGTATGCTGTCAGGTCCCAGGGACTTAACTTTCAGCCCTATTAATTTCTCCAATACAACCTCTTCACTAATATTAGTTTCCTTTAAATCCTCATTTCCAGTAATTACTTGGATCTCTAGTTCTGGCAGCTTTCCTGTACTTTCTTTAGTGAAAACAAACTGAAAACTCAACTTTTAATGGATTTACATTTGTCTTCGCTGCCTATAGAAGATATTACAGTCCATTTTTATGTTCTTTTCTTCGTTAGTCAGTGTATTGATCTTATTTGCAGCATTCTAGAAACTTCACAATCCTCAGACTTGTTATTTCTGGCCACTTCATAAGCCTTTCCTTTTAGTTGCACATAACTCTTAACTTCCTTTGTCCTCCACTATTGACGGGCCTTTTTAACTGAACAAGGCACAGGTTAGACCACAGCTGATATTCTATGTACAGTTTTGATCCTCTTATTTAAGGAAATATCTACTGGCATTGGAGGCAAACCAGCAAGTCCAGAGAAGGTTCAGATGACTGATCCTGAGTAGGGAGGGACTGGCCTATGAGGAGAAATTGTCTGGGCTGGGCCTGTCCTCAATGGAATTTACAAGAATGAGAGATAATCTTATTAAAACTTGCATGATTCTTAGTGGGGACTTGATGAAGTAGGTGTAGAAAGGCTGTGGGAGAGTCTAGGACCAAAGGGCATAATCTCAGATTAAGGGGTCACCCATTTACGAATTTATTCTCTGAGGATAATGAATCTTTACCACAGAGGGCTGTAGGTGTATTCGATGCTGAGATAGGTTTTTTAAATCAGTAAGGGAATCAAGGGTTGTCAGGAAAAGTCAGGAAAGTGGAGTTGATGATCATCAGATCTGCCACGCCCTCATCAAATGCAGAGCGGATTTGATGGGCCTAATGGCCTATTTCTGCTTCTCTGGGTCTTAAAGACTGTCCATTACTTATATACAGTCAAGTCTTTTAACGTCCTTTCTCATTTCAGTTCTGTCATTTGCCTAATACTTTCATAATTTCCCTAATTCAAATATCTTGTTTCAGATTGAATGTCCTCACCTTCCAACATTATGTATAATACTATCATATTGTAGTCAATTGTTCCTAAAATTCCTTTACAACAACACTATCAATTTTTTCAATACATGATATCACATTCAAAATAGTCTGACATCCCTGAAACAGCTTTAGTGCCCAATTGGTTTATCCAGCCTATGTTCAGATTGAAGTCACTCATGATAACTATGTTGGCCATGCTACATACTTCTTCCATCTCCTAATTAATACCATGTCTCACACTACCACTACTAATTGGTGGCCTATAAATATCTCCAACTAATTTCCTCTGCCCCTTTCTACTTCTAATTTCCACCCAAATAGATTCCATACATTTCTTCTGATCTGAGATCCTTCCTTACTAATTTACCGATCCCATCCCATATTCTTGGTGCCACTCCATCTTATTTTCCTTTTTTGTCTGTCATTCTTAAACATTGAATATCCTTGAATATTCATTTCCCACGCTAGGTTTCCATAATTATATCGTAAGCATTTACAGTCGGTTCTGCTATAACGCTCGTTTCTTCAATGCAAATTGGTCATAACATGATTGAAGAATTTAGACCATTATTTGTCAAATGCGAACTTTCCTATATCGGCTATAATGTGATTTTGGCCCCATTGGTTTAAATGGTGCTGCTATTACATGATTTTCTTATAACGTGGGATTGCACGGGAACAGAACTGTCACATTATATCAGAACAGACTGTACCTCTATCTGTGCCCTAAAAGCAACTATAGTATTTAACAGTAAATAATTATTTATTTATTGTCACATATATTTAGAAAGTACAGTTTAAAGTGTTTTGTCGCCAATGCGTATGCCACGTATATTCAGGTAGAGTGGGCTTAACTTTGTCTTTTTGACATCATTTTGCATTAGAGACATATTCAATGCTCCACTTTGTTTCTTCTGTCTTCTAAATTCCCTCACAGCTTTTCTACTTCTTGTTACCAGCTTAACCCCTTCCAATTTGGGTTAGCCCTCAAGTTCCCAATCCCTAACAAACTAATTTAAACCAACCCTAACAGCACACTAATGAATCTCTCTGAGGATTTCAGTCCTAGTCCTGTTTAGGTGAAACTTAGTTTGTTGGGGTCCCAACTGCCCTAGAACTGGTGCCACATTGCTCCAAACTCTGATGCCCTCCCTCTGACACCATTTCTCTAGCCATGTGTTTGACCAATGGATCTTACTATTCTGATGCTCAATAATGTGTGGCACAGGCACACAATAAATAAACAATAATGAATATAGTTTATCTAAGGTAAGACTGAATACAGATAATGTTCACTTGGGACTAAGTATTCTATAGTAAATCTAAACTCTACCTAACAAATTATGGGATTGATATACATCTTGTTAAGGTGAGTAATGATTGGCAGTAGTTTAAGATACACTCCCTTTAAGGTATATGCTCATCAAATCATTACTGAGACTAATGTAATGTACCAAATTAATTAAGTATTGGATTTTAAAACCCACCAGGTGCTGTACAGGGATTTGAACCTATGCCCCTAGAGCATTAGTTGGATCGACAGTGACATTATGACTACTCCTCTAACCCCTTGAACCTTTCAATTTAGATTGGAGCAGGGTGAGCACGTGCTCCTTTGGATTTGTTCTCATTGCAGTAACTGGACCATTGCCATAAAAGTTTACATTCATCAAAAAATGTAGAAGTGAACAGTGGGAATTGTGACAATAGCAATGCTAACCTTATTTAAAAGAAGACAAAGATTTTTCTACAACTCCTTAAAATGTTATTCAAATTTACAATTCTCTATAAACCTTCTTTTGTTACATTCAAAGATATATTCATCAATTGTAGTTTATACTAATAGACATGACATACCTATCTGGCATGATGTGTAGCATAGTTTCAAGAATAAGATGAGCAATTTCAAGGCTGGGATAGATTCAAGGCTGAGATAGACAGATTTCCAATCAGTAAGGGTTATAAGGAAAAGGCAGAGAAATGGATTTGTGGAGCAGGCTTAATGGGCTGAATGGTTTACTTCTGCTCTTCAGTCTTCTGATCATTTTTAAAAAAAATTTCACCCCAGTTTTGAGATGTTGCATTATCTCTCACACACTAGTTAGGGGAGAAGAAGACAACATATAAAGACAAAAGAGAAATAATGATTGAGCGCAGGTCTTTTGTGATTCTTCCAGCAACAGGATAAAAATAGACAGACAATGAAATAAGTAGAATTTCACATGTCGAGATTACTTTCTGGAGACAAATATCTTTTATCTTGCCAGAAAATCTGATGGAAATGGCTTTGAGGTGGTCATACATAGGTCTTGACCATTGGACTATCCTTCATAGAAAAAGCATTGACAGTGTTTAGAAGGAATACGTTTATCTTCAATAAATGTTTTGACTTACTTTATTTGACTTACTTTGATTAATAATAAACCATGGAAAATAAAGATTCCCAACCCTACGTAAGTCCTACATTGAACCTTCATTTGATTACCTGATTGTAGAAAGGTCCATCCCTTCCTGTCAGTTCAAGAATTTTTGCTTCCAATCTAATAGGAAAATATTATACTAAACAACACATGTAAGGATTTCAAAAGCTAAAAGTGAATTTAATTTAGGTGTCAAATTTATGTAATATATGTATTCAAATCACTGAAGGCATGAGTGGAAGACAGATTCATGCAGTTTGGTACTTAACAAGGATAAGCTTAAGCAAAGGGAGGGTTTTCTGTCAAGGAATAAGTTCAATGCCTGCAGATGACATGTGATTCAGGGCTGTGATGGTCTGTGCCCATTACAATTGAAAGTTACAGGACTGATGGTGCCAATCTCCAGGCTCCCAAAGTGTCATCACAGGCATTCGTCATTAATTAAAAGAAGTAAACGGAAACACAACCCAATGTTTCAGATGAAGAAATGATGAAATGAAAGGAGCAAAACAATGTAATATAGTTGGCATCCTTCTATCAATGGGAGATGGTAGACACAAAGCAAGCAATCCATTTAATGGGAGAGTCTTGATTTGGTGCACCTTTGCTGATGACTATACATGTGAATCATTTTGTTGCAGGTTCTGCCACACATACTACACATGGAGCTGCTAGCTGATGTAAGTTATTGCTTTTGGTACCTATTGGTACCTATTGGTGCCTGTTAGTGCTTGTTGTCAAGCTGTTGTAGACACTGGTCATCATGGCAATGTATACCAGCTCATAGAAGGTGTTAACATTTCCCTTCTTCGCCAGTTGGCGACTGTCAAATTTTTACACCAATGAGCTGCAAACAAAGGTGGAAAACATGGATCTTCTTTGCCTGGTAACTATAAGTTGTCCGCGTTTCACAATCTTTCACCAAGATGCTGAGAACACAGGTCGATCAGCTTTGTCCCAGGGTCAGTTTGATTTTAGTCAATACATGTTTCAAGAGACAGCCAAAGGTAGGAGCTGCTTTCTCTCTATACATATTGAGCTCCATATCAAACCACAGTGCCTGTAATCTTACAGAGGCCTAACCAATATAGGCCATGGTGAGAAACATAGAAAAATCACTTGACATCAGGGGCAACTTCTTGCATTTTCAGACATAGTTTCAGATGCCAAGGTGAGATTCTCACTACTGAGCAGTGAGATAACTATTAATGAGGATTATTCCTTGCTGTCAGCCTCATTAATATGAAGCTTTGTCTTCTACCACCAGGAAACTAGACCTAAAAGTCAGAGTGGGTACCCAGTGACTGCTAGCTGTTCGATTCTCCAGACCACCATCTTGGACACTAAGAAACATCTCAGGGCATCTGCCAGTCTTGCCCACTTCTTGTCCTCACACTGCTGCCAGCCTGACATGGCACCGCTCTAATGCACCAACATTCTCCCTCAACTGTACGCTGTACCTCAGGGTGCACTGGCAGCTTCAATTGCCTAGTTGCTGTGAGGACACTGTGTGCACAGGGACAGACATCCAGCTTCTGGATTGGACCAGGCCGCTCCTTGGGGCTGCTCACTTGCTCTCTGAGCACTTTCTCACTCCGAGATTATCTGAGTGCTCATACCTCCCCTGCCTGGTTGCATCCGTTTACATTTGCCCCCACCCATCCAGCTGGAGCTACCAAGCTCACTGTACTTCTGTCTTGCCTTGCTGTTTAATGCAGACACAAAGCCAGTAATATGTCACCAGTCCCTCAGTCAAGGGACGCTGTCTTCAGTCACCGGGCACTGACTGTACACTAAATCCGGAAGCCTACCAGAGCAGCCAGTCAGGATCCACTGCTCATTAGGGATGAGGAGCCACATATCAGGCAGCCCACCACCAGCCAGACGCATTCTGCCCTGTCATGGACTGGTGTCTCCTGGAATGAGAGAAAGGACAGCCATTGGTGCTGGTGCAGAATGCGGGAAAGTTAGTGAGTTGTCCTGAATGAGTGAATAGCCAGCGCAGAGAGCTTGCAGGGTTTGTAATGCTGTGTGTTGAGGTGATGACAGTAAGTGAGGTTAGATGTTGCATGTAAGGGTGAGAGCAATAAAGCATGAATCTTTGAAATGGGTAGGTACATCAGAAGAGATAAGAGTGAGTAGGAGCTATGAAGAAAGGGCCTTTCCTGACTGCTCGGTATATGAAAAATCTGTCAGAATGGCTTTGCACTTCTGACAGAACACAAATTGAAATCTCCCATCAGGAATACGGGGCTCAGACATAGCATAAACAAGGAGTGGAGTGGCTAATCTGAGAGATATTGCCACCCTTGGAAAATCTACCCCAAAGTATTTTAGTCTTTGTTTTTGTTTTGAGAGATTGTTTGGCTTGTTATCTGACTTCTGGGTTCCATTTCTATTCTTTCATGCAACATGGGTGTTGCTGACAAGGCCAGTATTTGTTGCACACCTATCCTTCAACTGATGATATACTTCGGAGAGCAAATGAAACTCAACCACATTACTATGGGTCTGGAGTCATACGTAGACCAGGCCAGGTAGGGACAATGGATTTTCTTCACTAAATAGGCATTAGTAAACCTGATAGTATTTTTAACAACAATTGATTATGGTTTCCTGGTTAACATTACCAAGGGTTGTTTTAGATTTTAGATTTATTAAATGAATTCATATTCCACACAATGATGCAGATTTGAGCCCACATCCTCAGAGCATTAGAGCAGGCCTTTGGGCTAACACTTCAGTGGCGTTCCAATACTCAACTGTTTCCCTCATAAACTACTTTTAATTAGAAGCCTTCCACATCTTGAGGGAAAGCAAAGACAAGAATGTGCAAAAGATGCCAGAGTGAAGCTTAGGACACAACTTGGTTTCATTCAAGTCTTGGAAGTGAAACCATAAAGTTGAATAGTGCAGCATACATTGTCATAGAAGGAGCAGACATGACTGAGGAGTTTTAATAACAAACCATTTTTCCACAATATCCTTTACATTCCTATTCCACTGAAGGTGCCAAACACCTTAGTGAGATCTGTGAAGAATGAGAAATGATCTCATTGAAACATACAAGATTTAGAAAACTTTTTTGTTTTAATAGTATCACTGGTTGGCCAGTGTGTTTATTGCTCATTTTAACTGCCCTTAAACTGAGTGACTTGCTAGGCCATTTCAGAGGGTAGTTGAGAATCAACCATATTGCTGTGGGTCTGGAGTCACATGTAGACTAGGTCAGATGAGGATGGCAGATTTCCTTCCCTGAAGGAAGTTAGTGAGCTAGATTTTTTCCCCCCACAATCAGCAAAGAAAACCATGACTTCATGATCATCAGTAGATTCTTTATTCAATTTTAAAAAACATTCAACTTCCAACACATACCCCCAGAACATTAGCCAAATTTCTGCATTAATAGTCCAGGTGTAATACCACTGGACCATCACCTCCCTTTGCTTGAGAAAACAGGGGGTAAAGGGGTGGTAGAGAGCACTCAAGTGCTCTTGTTTTGAAATCTAGGAAAATGAAATGTTTTTCCTGTGGACATTTGACAGGATTGTTGTGCAATACAAGATCTGGTGACTGAATTTCAACAGGTACATTCACCACACCCTGTAGCAACCGAGAACAGCTGTGGACAAACACTTTCCAGCCGAGCACACATAGCTGTTGAGAGGTGAAATAAGCCTGAAAACTCCCACTGAAAGAAGGTCCCATTCTGTTGAACAGCTCCATAAGGTGTTCTGAGAAAGGCTGACAAAGAATGTGCCCAGATTAGGGCTCCTTTTGTTTTGCCTCACTGGCAGACATGAAAGGTTTGGTCACAGTCCCGCCTAGCAGATGTTTGTGTCCTAACTACTCATACTTCAGCTTTCAGTAAATACCTGCAGAATGAATCAAATGAAATCTACTCTCTCTTTTATTTGAACTGGTTTTAAATGTTGTAAACATTAAAACAAAAGATGGCAAATACAGGTTCCCAGCGGTGTCTTTCAAGAGCGGTAGCATTAATCCGTCTTTTTCTAGATTCAAATGTTGATACTTTGTTCAAAATCAGGTTATAAATTGTACCCTTTAGAATTTTTAAATTGTACATTTTGACCTGAGAGTGGAATGGAGCAGTTAAGCAGATGACCCTCTTGTTAGTGAAGGGTAAATGTATGTCTGTAGTGAATGCACTGGTGTTAGTTTTTAAACAATGACATCAGAAAAACAACAGTTAAATTCCCAGCAATACAACTTTGGAAAGTCATTAGAGGTATTTTAAAAATGTTGGCCATTTACTGATATTGTCTGGACAGTGAACTATATACCAAGGATCCAAATACAACTGTAGCACATCAGAGTCCTGATCTGTACATGAGTTGGACACTCGACCTGTTGTACAATATTTAATCTAACATTGCTCCATTGTTAATTTCTGGTGCAGGTCTGTACATACCAATAGAATCTATTGCCCATCATCCCCCATGCCTCTTATTCAACCACTTTGTACTCCAATTTGCCCCTTCTCCATTCATCTACCATGCCACACACAATATAACTGGCACAAATATCCACACTCTAGCTCACTCCTCTCACTCACTCTTGGCACCACCCCATTCACTCAGAACACAGCCCACCCACTCTCTACCTACTCACTAACCCACTCACTTATGGACCCACTCATTAACCCCTTGCCAGCCGGGTTGGTAAAAAGAGGGCATATAGAGTCATAGAGATGTACAGCATGGAAACAGACCCTTCGGTCCAACCCGTCCATGCTGACCAGATATCCCAACCCAATCTAGTCCCACCTGCCAGCACCTAGCCCATATCCCTCCAAACCCTTCCTATTCATATACCCTTCCTAATGCCTCTTAAATGTTGCAATTGTACCAGCCTCCACCACATCCTCTGGCAGCTCATTCCATACATGTACCACCCT
>NC_057710.1:25335596-25359779 GCF_004010195.1 Chiloscyllium plagiosum | reverse complement strand
CCAGCATCGATCCTTGTGGTACTCCACTGGTCACAGGCCTTCAGTCTGAAAAAAACCCTCCACCACCACTCTCTGTCTTCTACCTTTGAGCCAGTTCTGTATCCAAATGGCTAGTTCTCCCTGTATTCAGTGAGATCTAACCTTGCTAATCAGTTTCCCATGGGGAACCTTGTGAAACGCCTTACTGAAGTCCATATAGATCACATCTACCGCTCTGCCCTCATTAATCCTCTTTGTTACTTCCTCAAAAAACTCAATCAAGTTTGTGAGACATGATTTCCCACGCACAAAGCCATGTTGACTATCCCTAGTCAGTCCTTGCCTTTCCAAATACATGTACATCCTGTCCCTCAGGATTCCCTCCAACAACTTGCCCACCACCGAAGTCAGGCTCACTGGTCTATAGTTCCCTGGCTTGTCCTTACCACCCTTCTTAAACAGTGACACCACGTTAGCCAACCTCCAGTCTTCCGGCACTTCACCTCCCCTGCTCCAAGGAGGTGGCTTTACCAACAAATTTGGCCAAAAAGGATGGACAGGAAGAGCCACCTCCAAGCAGGAAGTAATATCGAGATTAAATTATCTTCCAAATTAGTGGAGATCTGCCCCAGCATCACCATCCACTGGAAAATTTGACTCAGAGTATTCCAAACACACACTCTAGTACATTGAAGGTGCATGAGAGAAGCAGGTCACTTAGTATCCAACTGCCCATTTTACTGTTTGTCATCTGTAAATGTTCTATAATTACATGCATCATGGGAAGAGTTTGCAGGCCTCAGAACTGCAGTTCAAATATTTCATGTCTCACCAGAACCTTCACTGTCACTGGCGATAGGATTCGAATCAATGTTTATCACAGGTTACTGAACCCTGACTAATATTGATTCTTGGTTCTAATTCAGGGCTATGCTGACTGTGTCAATTTTTTTACATTTGAAATGTAGGAAGACAGTGGAAGAGACCTTGATTAGGACACTAGAGTTTGGAATTTACTGTTCAGTCATTCTGGGAGACAGTGAGGTCTGCAGATGCTGGAGATCAGAGTCGAGAGTGTGGTGCTGGAAAAGCACAGCAGGTCAGGCAGCATCCGAGGAGCAGGAGAATCAACGTTTCGGGCATAAAACTTTCATCAGGAAGGGCTTATGCCTGAAACATCGATTCCCCTGCTCCTTGGATGCTGCCTGACCTGCTGTGTTTATCTAGCAACACTCTCTCGACTCTGTCCAGCCATTCTGTCAAAAAACATCAGTGCAAATGTTCTGGAAAGAGTTAGAAAAGGATTGCAAGATGGAAGTGTGGGCCCCTATCACTGACAGCCTAAATAAAGATTTTATGTTATTCAGTCACAAGGTGCGTACATCGCTGGTTGTTTATTGTCCATTTCTATTTGTCCGGGGGGCAGTTAAGAGTCAACCACATTGCCGTAGGTCTGGAGTCACATGTAGGCCAGACCAGGTAAAGATGACAGATTTCCTTCCCTAAAGAACATTAGTAAACCAAACGGGGTTTTTTTTCCTATAAGTTTCATAGTCATCATTAAACTCATGATTCCAGGCATATTTTAGAATGAATTCAAATTTCATCATTGGCCATGGTGGGAATTGTACCTAACTCACAAGGATATAACTTGTGTCACTGGATTAATAGTCTAGCGATAATAACACTAGGTCATCACCTATAGGTATTAAGAGGGTGATAAATGAGAGGGAATGACATGGTAATACACAACTGAAGAAATATAAATAGCCTTTATGGTTTTGGAGGTCAATCCACTCATCATCACCATATTGGCTCTCTATTGACCAATCCAGTCAGTCCCATTTCCCCTTTTGAACCCAATAGCCCTCAGGTTTATATCTACCTAGTGCCCATCCATTTGAAATCATTGAACATCTCTGCTTTCACCACTCTTGTGTGCAACAAGTCCAAGATAACGTCAAAGAATCACTACAGTGAGGAAGCAGGCCATTTGGCCCATTGAGTCCACTCCAATCCTCTGAAGAGCATCACAATCAGATCCAGCCCTTACCCTATCTCTACATTTCCTATGGCCAATGCAGCTAACCTGCACATCTCTGGACACCATGGGGCAATTTAACATGGCCAATCCACCTAACCTGCACATCTTTGGACTATGGGAGGAAACCAGAACACTCAGAGGACACCACATGACATGGGTAGAACATGCAAGCTCCACACAGATAGTTGCCAGAGGGTGGATTTGAACTTGGGTCCCTGGCACAGTGAGACAGCAGTTCAATCACTGAACCACCATGCCCAATCTAGGGCAATGAATGCTGACCCAGCCAATGATGACTGCATTGTGTGAATTAATTTAAGGCTTGAAGTGCAACATTGTTCCAACGGAGGCTACTAATCACCATTCAATGTAAAAATTATTCACATTTTTGGAAAAGATAATATAATATCTGCAATATCAGGTATGGGATTTGTACTAAAATAGCTTAAGTATTTGGGAAGTTAATGACAAGAAATTGTTCAAATCCTGTAGAAGGTATGAATGAGATGATTTAATGTAATTTTTGTTTGTAGTGTACAGTCTGACGCTGCCTGACTTGCTGTGGTTTTCCAGCAACACACTCTTGACTCTGTCCAGCCATTCTGTAAAAAACAAAAATCAATGCCAATGTTCTGGAAAGAGTTAGAAAAGGACTGCAAGATGAAAGTGTGGGTACCAATCACTGACAGCCTAAATAAAGATGTTATGTTATTCAGTCACAAGGTGTGTACATCGCTGGTTGTTTATTGCCCATCTCTATTTGTCCAGGGGCAGCAATAGCTCCGTTCTTGTGCCATTTTGAGTTATAAGAAAATAGCACAACAGCCAAGCCATGTAAACTAATGGGGTCAGAATCACATCATCGCCAGTATAGGTAAGGAAAATTCACGCTTTACAAATAACAGTCGAAATTCTTCAATCACATTAAAACCAATTGAAGAAGCATGCATTACAGCAGAACCAACTGAGTATGTCTTTTGTTTACTTAGTGATGAAGCACATTTAAAATTGGCTTTTAATTTCCTTTAAGGGTGGGGGAATATAAGAGGATACACATTTCTCACTTTTCCAGACAAAAAAATTAAAATGGAACTTGTACCTAAGGGAATTTAACAGAGTAAATGTTGAGAATCCCTACAATGTGGAAAGAGGCCATTTAGCCCAACAAGTCCACTGGAGAGTAACCCACCCAGACCCATTCCCCTCCAACACTATGGACAATTCACCTGGCTTGCACACCTTCGGATTATGGGAGAAAACAGAGAGAATGTGCAAACTCCACACAGACAGTCACGTGAGGTGGGGATTGAACCCAGAAGCCTGGTGCTGTGAAGCAGTGGTGCTAACTACTGAGCCACCAAGCTGCTGCAAATGTTGAGGCAATGTTTCCACTGATGGGGAAATCTAGAACTAGGGAACATATTTACAGAATATAAGGACACTCATTTAAAAGTAAGATGGGAAATCATTTCTTCTCTCTGAGGGTAATTAATGTCAAAGATTCTGTACCCCAAAGAACTGAGGAGGCTATATCACTGAAAGTATTTTAAGAGAAGGTAGATAGATTTTTGAAATATCAGGTAGTTGAGGGCTATGAGGAGCTGGTGTGAAAGAGAATTTGAGGACTTGGGAAACTAAGCCTGGATTTTATGGCAGGTTTGAAGAATGGAACTTTTCGGATGCTGCCTGAATTGCTGTGCTCTTCCAGCACCACTGATCCAGAATCTGGTTTCCAGCATCTGCAGTCATTGTTTTTACCTTGAAGAATGGAACAGCCTCCTCCTGCTCCTGTTTGTTTTGTTCTCACCGTTGATATAATTGGAACACCAGGAAAGTTTTGCAACTTGAAAATCAAATGCAATATATATTGTTGAGCTGTGCAATGCAATAGTGTGCTTTTCAAAAGCAGTAAAAGGGAGAAATCGAGACTGAACAGCACGGAGTATCTATCGAGTTAAGACAATTCTGCTAGACACCAGCCCACTCATTTTTGATCTGTACTGTTAAAAGGCTGTCGATGCTCAAGAGCAACAGAATAGAAAAACAACACCCAGAGCCTGCAGACTGAAAGCCTCAAGCCTTCTCTCTCTCTCTCTATACGTACAGAAAAGATGAAAAACATCAAGAAAACAATAAACAAATGATTCACATACGAAAAGACCTAAGTTCACCTGATCAACAATTGAATCAAAAATCAATGTCACCACTCTATAGAACAGAATCTATGATAGTTGCAAAAATCAAAGGACTGTAAGGTAAGTAAGTTTCCACTTTATCTTACCACTTCTGATCAACAGAACTTTATCGATGTTATTTTCTCATTCAAAATATGTGAATGGAACCATTTCTCTTTAGTCTGTCTTTATTGTGGTTGTGTGTGCGCATTTTGCGGTCATCTTTGGTTTCTCAGAAGAGAATCTTCAAGCTTCATTTGTCACCTTTGCAAAACCAACCTGACAAATTGGTCCTAGCCTCAACCTCAAGAAGACTCAAAGCCTTTACCAAACCTTCCCAGATCAAGCTGTGGTGCATGCTTCCATTGAGATCAATGGAGAAATCCTCCCCAATGTGGAACATTTCCCTTACCTGGGAAGCTACCTCTCATCTAAAGGCTGACCTCACATCTAATTTGCAGGCACTGTCTGAAGATGAGAATCTTGACAACCATGACGTCCGTGCTGATCTCTGTGTATAAGACAGTCATCCTTCCAAATCTTCTTCTAACTTGGACTATGTATGGACATCATGTCAAGGTCCTTGAGAAGCGCCATCAACACTGTTTGAGATGATTTCTCCACATCAGCTGGGAGGACAGGTGCACTAACATCAGCGTCTTTGAAGCAGCTAATACAATCAAATCTATGGTCATCCAAAACTAACTCCGCTGAACTAGACACATGCATAGGACGCCTGAGATCCGACTGCCAAAGCAAACCATCTTCACCAGCTCAAGGAAGGCACTCAACAAGAGGAGGACAAAGGAACCACTTCAAAGAAAACCTTAAGACTTCCCTCAAGAAACGCAGCACAGTGTGAGCGACTCTGGCTCAGAGGAAACCGATGTGGAGAAAACCCCTGTATGAAAGAACACAATTCTTTGAAAGCATCCATCAGCAAGATGAAGCATGGAAAAGGAACCAGAGAATGGAACCAGAGAAAGGAATGCCAGATATCTCAAGGAAAAGGACCATTCCTGGAAACACCTGCCAAATGTGCGGTGGGAGATGTGGCTCTCGGATCAGGGTCATCGGCAACACAAGGACCCATAAGGGGGATGTTTAAGTTTGCATTGATTAGAAATCCTTTATTTTCACTGTTTTTGCTAAAATTGCAGGTTACAATAAATACAAATGTTTATAATTACTGAAGAAATCTGGTGTGAATTTGTTTTGTCCTGAGCAGTCATCAGTCACATAAATTGGTGTCCTCGTTGGCATTTATACACGTTATGATAGCTTTTGGAAAAGTGGGGCACGATAATCGGCATGCCCTTCCCAGTTAAGTCATAACATATTGGTAACAATATGGCTATTGTGATGAAAGGTGTGTAAAACATTTCATTACCCTTTTTATAATTTGGTTTAGTTTAGAAAGAGAGTCATACATTTGTTGGTTAGTACCAAGAGAGTTCCTTTAAAAAAAAGTTGTAAAAATGTTATCCTGGAATAGGGACTTAATTATCACCTCCAAAGAAGATATATGATTGAATTTATTGAAATGTGTAATAGAACAAGATGTTTATACCCTTGACTCTACGACAGGCCGTGTAAAAACATTAAGCCATTAGTTTTATTTTAAATTCACTTCCAAAAACCTCAGAGTTTTAGTTGAGAAGTATTAAGAGCTGATGTCAGAAATAAGTTCTAGCTTCTTTCCTAGTAGGGTTTGGTTCAGTTCTGTTCAGATGAAACTAGTCATAGTTGCTGGAAAAGCTCAGCTGGTCTGGCAGCATCTGTGAAGATAAATCAGGGTTAACGTTTCGGGTCCAGTGATCTTTCCTCAGCGCTTTCTCAGTTCTGAGGAAAGGTCACCAGACCCAAAACATTAACTCTGATTTCACTTCACAGATGCTGCCAGACCTGCTGAGCTTTTCCAGCAATTTCTGTCTTTGACAGAAGAGACGTTGTTTGTTTATTCTAGTTGTTGAGGTTTTCCCAGCCAGGATGGGTTGGGATACAAATCACAAAAGCCATGCTTGCACTGGCTTATTAAATGGGAATCACCTAATGCCAATCTCCTATTTTATCCCCATACCCTTGTACATTATTCTTTTCCAATGCCCTCTTGAAAGCCTCAATTGAATCTGTTTCTGTGACATTTCCAGGCAATGCATTTCATACTCTGACTATGCCATCAAGCACAGAGGAATTGAAAACATATCCAATGTTCAAGAAAGAGATACTGAAAAGAAACACCTATATAGAAAATTAAAGAGTTCAGATAGAAGTATAATTATTCTCTGTCATGTGTAGTGTTGGGAAACAAGTTGGAATTTTGTTTTCCGGTTTATGTTATGGTCTTTCTAATTTTATACATGCTTGCTTTCCAATGTTCCTGATGTTGGGGAAGTCCAGAACAAGGGATCACAGGCTAAGAATAAGGGGTAAGCCATTTAGGACTGGGATGAGGAAAGGTTTCTTCCCTCAGGGAGTTGAGGACCTGTGGAATTTTCTACCACAGGAAGCTGCTTGGGCCAGTTTGTTAGATTAATCAAGAGGGAGGTGAACATGGCTGTTGTTGCTAAAGAGGGAAAGAGGTATGGAGAGAAGGCAGGAATAGAATATTGAAATTGCATGATTAGTGATGATCATATTGAATGGTGGTGCAGCCTCAATGGGCTGAATGCCTTACTCATACACCTATTTTCTATGTTTCTAAAATTAACTTGTTTTCTTTCTTTTGAATAATAAACTTAGGTTCGATTGTTAAAAAATATCAGCAACCTCAAGTGAATATGTTTCAGAGACTAACAAACATATCAACTAGTTGGACAATCAAAACTAATCATGCGATCTATTAGGTCAGATTTCATTCTGGGATCTGATATTTGTCCAATAAAGCCATTAGCTGGGATCATAACATACCTCATTCTCCACTTCTCAGAATACTCTACAGCTGCTTAGTAACTTGGGCACCAGGAGTAGCAATATATATTTTGGATTCACATTTGTGATCTCAGGAATGTTTGAATGTTCCCTAAAGTATAGATTCCCTGAATTTTCTATTGAAATTGCTTTTCTAATCTTCCTCCTGTTCTTCTGTACAGCTGAGCCAACCTACGTTGCCAAGGAGTTGCCTCTGGCTGCACTTCATAGAAGAACCTGCTCTAACAAATATTAGGGATGAAATACAGCCTGGAGAATGAGATACATTCTAGATCTCCTGCGCTAATGCTGATCCTCAATGATGTCTGACGTCCACTCCCTCTCTACTTGCACTCCCTTAAGCTGTGCAGCGACCACATGTGATCATGATATTCAATTGGCCCTCAGCCTCACAGATATACAGTGGTGCATCTACTGCTGAATCTCCAAAATACAGAACTCGATCTTGCAATGTTTCCTGCGCATGTGGTGGTTGAAGGACGAGAGTTTTCCAAAGCTCCGATGTGGAACAGAATGTGCATTGAACTGAACTGAGGTACCCTACCACACACTTACTTATTAGCCAATTAGATGCCTTAACAGAAATAAACTTAAGATCTAAATAAGTTCTCACCGACTACCCATCAATCAACTGTGATCCCTTTATATTATTGTGAGGATAATTTAAATAAATCATTAAACTTACTTCGACTTAAGTGTACTTTAATTACCTAATGTCAATTTTAGCAAGCTCAAAACCCAATTAGGCAATTAACCCACTGTCTTCTTTCAGAGAAATAAATGCAATCATAATCATCTGTTATATCATGACTGTACTCGTAGATAATTTTCCGCTGACTATAACACACTACCCCTTAGCTTCATGCTCTGGGTGGAACTTAATGCACCCCTTGAGAGCAGGTTGGGAAGAGGAAGTTAATAAAATCATGAGGGGTATTAATAGGGTGAACAGTCAAGGTCTTTCCCTCACAGTCCAAAACTATAGAGCATAAGTTTAGGACGAGAGGCGAAAGACTTAAAAGGGACCTAAGGGGTAACTTTTTCACTCAGAGGGTGTTGCATGTATGGAAGGAGCTGCCAGAGGAAGTAATGGAGGTTGGTACAGTTACAACGTTTAAAAGGTATCTTGATAAGTACATGATTAGGAAGGGTTTAGAGTGGTATGGCACTCCAACTGCTGGCAAATAGGACTAGATAAATTTAGAATATCTAGTTTGCATAGTCGAGTTGGACAGGGGTCTGTTTCTGTGCTGTACAGCTCGATGACTTGATGAGGGAAGGCTACTTAATCAAGCAGGAAGGTGTGGCATAAGAAACTCATCGCATCTATCCATTCCACCCCCCATCAAGTCAGGGCAGAAACGATTAAAGATTTTCTTCAGTAAAATTGGTATCTCACCAAATCCAAAAGTTGTTATCTGCTCTAAATGAGACAGGAGCTGCTCAAAACCTTAATTTAGGAGAAAAGCCTAAGGTGAAAATAAATTTTCGAAGAAGTTATCCTTTTAGCACTTTCCGATGTTCTCTGCATTCCGCTACAGGAAGGTTTCATAGGAGCAACGTGCAGTTTGAAGCTTAGAATCAGTGCTCACAATGTAAGCACAAAAAAAGACACCACATTTGCATGGCAGATGATTGCTCATTTCTTTGAAATGGGATAACTCCTCTCCTAAAATATTCCCCTTGCAATGAGTAGTCCCATATTGTCAGGTTGGCTATGTTCCTGGAACACCCAGGCGTGCAGTAGATGATGTAGCTATTTGTGTAACAGTGGCATCAGAAAAGGCCAAAACATTTCTCAAACGTAAGTGAAAAGTATTTTTTGGCCATTTCTCTGGTAGCATTGTAAAACCAATATTTATCCATGCCTCAATCCTGAAAATACTGTGCTCCTGGCATCGACACTGGCTCACCTGCAGCAGATTGTTATTCCTCATGTGGGTAACTAGTGAGAATGATAGAGCAACTGAGCATTATCCTCATATCCCAAAACCATTCGCCTCTGTTGGACTGCAAAACTGAGTGGCAGTCTACACTTCTTTCTGTTCTTTGGTGCAATAGTTCTGTGGTTAATAGATGTATCTGGTTCCATTTGTTCTGATTTTTCACTTAATTTCCATCACAGTATAGCTCCCAACTTAATCTGATATTCTGAAGTATGTGTGATAGATAACAAGTTACTTTAAGCCAATTCAGTGTTGGATACTTGCATAAAATATAACGTTGCTGGCTTAGTAATCCAGAACACCAGGTTAATGCTCTGGGGACATGTGTTTGAATCTGCCATGTCATTGGAATATCAGAATGTAGGAATTAGGAGCAGGAAAAGGCAATTCAGCCCTTCAAGCCCGCTCCACCATCTAACATAATTATGGCAGATTTTATCCTGGTCTCAACTGCACTCTGCTACTCACTCTCCTTTATGTCACTTTAATCAGAAATATATCTACTTCTTTCTTGAATCTGTTGATTGATTCTGTCTCCACTGCACTCTGGGACAGTGAGTCCCACAGATTCACATCCCTCTGAGAGAAGTAGTTACTCCTAATCTCAGTTTTGAACCTGTCTCCTCTCACTCTATATCTATGACCGTTTGTTTGGGTCTGTCCCACAAGGGGAGCATCTGTTCAACATCCACCTTATTAATCCCCTTCAGCATTTTATGTACCTATCTCAGATTTCTCCTCATTGTTCTGAACTTCAGTGAGTCAAGCCCAAGCTATTCAACCGCTCCTTGCAAGATAGCCCTTTCATTCCTGGAATCAATCTGGTGAACCTCCCTTGAACTGTGTTCAGAGTCACCACATCCTTCCTCAAGTAAGGAGATCAAAACTGGACACAATACTCCAGGTATGGCCTCACCCATACCTTATATAATTGTAACAACACTTCTTTACTTTCATAATCCAGACCTTTTGCAATTAATGCCAAAACTATTTGCCTTTCTTATTATATGACCAATGGTGAAATTTGAATTCGATTAAAATGTATGGAACTTAAAGCTTTTCTAATGTCTACCATTGTCACTATTGTCGAATGTTGTAAAAACCCATCTCATTCAATAATTTCCTTTAGGGATAAAGAATCTGCTATCATTACTTGGTCTGGCCTACAAGTGATCCCTAAACCAGAGCAATATGGTTGTGTCTTAACTGCCCCTCTGCAATGGTCCCATCAAGTCATAAAATCATAGTCATATAGCATGCAAACAGCCCCTCCAGTCCAACTAGTCCACACCAACCATGTTCCCAAACTAAATTAGTTTCACTTGCCTGTGTTTGGCCCCTATCACTCCAAACCTTTGCTATCCAAGTACTTTTCCAAATGTCTTTTAAATGTTGTAATTGTATCTGCATCCACCTCTTCCTCTGGCAGTTTATTCCACACACGAACCACTCTATGTATAAATGTTTCCACTCACGTCCTTTTTAAAACTTTCTCCTCTCACTTTAAAAATACACTGCCTAGTTTTGAAGTCCTCTACCATGGGGAAAAGCCCTTGGCTCTTCATTTTATTTATGCCCCTCTTGATTTTATAAACCACCATAACGGCAGCCCTCAACCTACTATAATTCAGTGAAAAAAGTCCCCGTTCTGGCAACTACCTGAAATCTTTTCTGTACCTTCTCCAATTTAATAATAACCCTTCTAAAACAGAGCGACCCGAACTGCACACAGTATTCCAGAAGAGGCCTCACCAATGCCCTGTACAACCTCACCATGACGTTCCAAACCTATTCTCAAAGGTCTGAGCAATGAAAGCAATTGTGCAAAACACCTTCTTAATCACCCTGTCTACCTGTGATTTCAAATAATTATGTACCTGAGCCCCTAGGTCTCTCTGTTCTACAACATTACACAGGGCCCTATTATTAATTGTTTAAGCCCTGTCTGTGTTTGTATTACCAAAATGCTCAAAAGGCAATTAATAAATTCTGACCAATCCAGTGATGCTCACATCCCATGAATGAATAACAAAAAAAATTAAACAAATGTTCCACAGGTAGACAGTGTCATCTGCACATCTTTGGCTAAAAAACATTTCTCGCACTGAAAATCATGGATTGTCATCTTTACCTATTCTGTTTGGTCTAGTACTGCCTCAGTCAAAGACCTGAACAAACTGAAAGCCAGTTGGCATGGGAACAAACAAACTGCAGCGATTTCTTTTGAAAACATTCAGGTGTTCTTTAAGTAGTTGTGTAAGATATGGTCTACAGAATTATACGCTGCAGAAATGAAACTTGATTAATTTGTACATGCCTGGTTGCACTGAATAGAGATGCTTACCACATGTGTCTGTGTAACAATCTCTAATTTAGACACCATACAATTAAGCAGAAATAAGTTCAAAGGCCTGCAGCTATTTTCGAGTGGGAGTAGTTAGCTTCATCAGTTATTGTGTGGTCTGAGTGTAGTGATGATGAAAAGGTCCTGCAGATTGAACTGAGATCAAAGTCTTTGAGCCTCACAGACGTGATTATTTTCTTCTGTTCTGAGTTGGAACACTAGATGGAGTGCCTTGTGAAGAACAGAGGCAAGGTTCAAACCAGCAGCTTGATACCATAAGGGTAGGAGCTGTTAAAAGTTATTTGTTTTCCTTCCTTCCACAGACAGTTTTCCCTAAACACAAAACATAACAGCAAGCAAAATCACTTGAGAACTTTATATTCATCGAAATCATTCCCTGACCTTGAAAAGAGCTGGGTGAAGATCCAAAGAACCTATTTGATCCTAAAAGATTCACCACCCGGCAGAAAAAAAGGCTGGATATTCAGTGATTGAAGTTCCTCCTGCATATGATTTTCCAAGACAAGAATTAACTCAAATACAAAGCCTGTTTTTTTTTTTGTTTAATGCTCACACTAACTTTCTTTCTAAAAGTTATTAACGCTTGGAAAATTTGGCCTCTTAACTTTCTGGATTGATTCCACACTTTTGCGCTGATACACTGAACTGACATACCGAGGCAATACATAGGAGATAAAGGCAATTTAATTCCACATTGTATCTGCAAACTGAGCATATCAGGATCTTCCTGTTAATTCCTCTGACTTCACATTTAACTTAGTGGCAAAGGACAGGTCCAGTATGCCGTTAGCAGCAAGTACAATGCACTGTACAATTACGTGATACAAAACAGCATATTATCAGCTTACTGGCTGAAATTTCATGGCAGAATGATTGCATTATAAGGAAAATGGTTCATGATTAATGAGACTGGATCATCACCGGGGACCCAATCAGGGCTAAGAATGCTGTGCAGATGCTCCATTTCATCAAACCATTGCTGTGCCCCTGAACATTGTATCTGAACTAGGCTGGAACCAAAATCCTGGTTGAAATCCTGGCTGAAACATCGAAAGGATTTCAAATAGAATGGGAAGGCGCTGAGACTGTACAGTCCAGGTAGAAATAATATTAATATAAAGAGAAAACTTTACAGTACAAAAAGAGCTAAAGATAATACAATCTGGGAACTGGAAAGATTATCAGATGTATTAATAAAATGTAATGCTGGTGCAATGAAAATAAGAATTTATTCAATTACTGATATAGCAAAGCATCCGTGATAGAAAATACTGATCAAAACCTGTGAGAAACACGTCAACAGGTAGGTTATCAAAATAAGATCAAGACTGATTCACAGAATGTAAGTCATGTAAGCAAAGGTGTTAGAAGCACCAATTCTGCTTCAAGAGAATGATTCAGCAGCAATTACACAGACACAGGTGAAAGTAGGTTGTGATTGGATGTTCAATAAGGCGATGGCCTAATGGTATTGTCCCTAGGCTCACAACTCAGAGACATTCTGGAGACCTGGGTTTGAAGCTCTCTGTGGTAGAATTTGAATTCAATAAAGCATTTGAAATTATAAGTCTAATAATGATCATGAATCTGTTGTTGATTGTTGGAAAAACTTATCTGGTTCACTGATGCTGTATGGGGAAGGAAGAGGCCATCCTTACCTGATTTGGCCTACATGTGACTCCAGACCTACAACAATGTGGTTGACTCTTAATAGCTGTCTGAGCAATTAGAGATGGACAATAAATGCTGGTCTAGCCAGTGACACTCTCATCCCATAAATAAATAAATTCCAGACTCAAGGATCTTCAGAAACAACAGAGAGAGACAGAAAGGTTGAAAAGTTTAGGAAAGGTTTAGGAAAGCTGAGTCGGGGTGAAATGATTGATAGCTTTTTAACTTTGATTTAGAGATAACGTAGGTTATTTCCCTGACATAATTCCCTGACAACTTCTGCCCTGCAGCGTTCAAGTTAACTGATTCCATGAATGGTTAGTGACTTATTTGTAAGATGTAGATAGCCACCCCTCTGGTGGAGAAAGTGTCCAAGGATGATAACATTCTCTAAAATTTGAATAAGCCTTAGCTCTGCCATAAACATCCAGATATCTAAAAGGTCCAGAACTTCTGTCTTCAGAAAATAACTTGCCCATTGAAGCATATGTATAAATTATCAGGGTTTATTTAGCAGTTGTAGTAGAAAGATGACTAATTCATTTTCAATTTTATTAACTGAAATTAACAAACAATACACTTTAAATGGATATGTGTACAGCTGTGCCAAAAACTGTTAAACGGTGCAACAACAAATCTATTCACAAGTATCTAAGAAAATCTAGGAATCGCTAAAAATATTGAAGAGTATCTAAGAATGAAGTATCCATTAACATTTAAAGTTTGGCTTAAAGCCCAATTTAAGTAAATTATCTTCTCCTGATGGTAGAAAATATATTTTTAAAAATATTATCCAAGGGTCCCTCATACTTCTGGAATTTCAATGGAATGGTCTTATATTCATTTGATTCATATTTATTATTTATGAGATTTGCGAATGTGGATGTTAACTCTGTACAGCTGCTTCCCGCTTTCAATGTGATGGCCTTATTCCTTAGTTATTCAGTGACGGCTCCTTTATAAATTTGTGAGCATTTATCTAAGTCAATTTATTTGTGATGTTTATAGTTTAATCTTGATCTTCCTTTTATCTACCTTGCATTCTTTCTATCTTTAAAGATTGTTCCTTTTAAAGAGTTTTAAAAGTTAATCACTAAAGATATTGCATTTCACTGTCTTCATGAATATTACTATATTAAATATATATTAATATAATATAATATATTATTATATTAACATAATACATTAATATATTAAAATATAATTAATATAATATTAATTATATTAATATTAATAATATTAAATTATCCTAGTTTCTAATGGGATTCATATCATAATGATCATTGTGTTTTTTCCAATATCCCTCCTGTAATTAAATTTTACTTTCACACCTAAGTTTCAAGTTCCAGTTCTCCTTTTCCATGGTTAAACAATTGTTGATACCTTTCTGTTGCCTGTGCTGAGTACTAACTTAATTAGTAACACTATAGGTTGTCTCCATGTCCCCTTCTAGATGTATCCTTTCGCTGCTAACTTAAGTGGAATCTTTCATAGTTGACTCCTTCATGAATCTTTGCCTTTTAATGTTTTTAACATCTGTCTATCCAATTAGTTATGTTGATTTATCAATCAAACTTATATTTCTAACCAGATATTGACAGATGGAGCATAGCAGTAATACCACTAGATTAGTAATCCAGAGGCCAGGGCCAATGCTTTGAAGATATGGGCTCAAATTCCATTATTGTAGCTGGTGGAATTTAAATTCACCTAGAGGTAAAATCTAGCATAACTTACAAACAACACCACACCACTCTGACTTGTCTTGTTTGCTTCAGAATGGAGCTCTGCTATAACGAGTAAAGTGAGAGATTGCTAAGAGAGCAAGCAAGCAGCCCTGAGATGCAGCCTGGACTCTGAGCTGAATCCATGCATGCTTGGTGTCCCCGCTGCTGCTCTTTACTGCTAGTTGTTAGTGCATTTGCAGTGCAGCATTATGCTTCCAGGGTGCCCTACCGTTGTATCAGAGATGTCTCAGGATGGTTGAAAGGGTTGGTCGATGTCGAATGCCAATGTCTGTGGCTGAGGAGTGTGTCTATGGATCACACCCTGGGTACCAGTTCGGTTGTACTCAACACGGAAGTTCAGTTGTACTCAACATTTGCAGCAAGCAGCAATCTGAATGCTCCAGGTACTCACTCTTTAAGTCAAGGTTTCCTGATGTCTACTTTGTTTGGCGGGTTTGGTAAAATACAAAGCTGAATATTAATAAAAAGAGTTGGGCCACCGAGACAGTTAACAAGCAATAATCATAATTGTCAATTTGTTGCTGCATGGTGAGAACCTTGCCTTGCTGCTTGCCAAGAAGATCAAAGATGGAACGAGATGTTCCTGATGCTGAGATGGGTCTCAGCTGACTTCTGTTCCCATTCTGCCACATATCTCACCAGAGCCAATGTCATTCAGAGCCCTGGAAGATTCTACCCAAAGCTTTGATACAACACAAGTCCATTATATATGCCTAAAACTAAAGAGCTCCATGTGTGTTATGAAGCAAATATGAGAAACTATTGAAGCTACAGATAGTTTTCAACTGAAAGGTGGACCACAGTTAGAAATCCAACAGAAATCCAGTAGACAGCTGGGAGCTATATAAAGCAACAGAGGGATATAAGGAAAGTAACAAGTGGTACAGGAAAGGAGAATGGAAAAATGCAAGGCTTATCAAAGCTAACAGTAAAACTTCTCACAAATATATTAAGAGAAAGGAAGCAGTAAGCTGGATCATGAATCAAGTGGCAGACTTGCTAAATGAATACTTAGTGCCCATTTTCACAGCACAGGAACAGAACAAATTGCCAGTGGTACAGGAAACCTAGTAATAAGTCAAGGGGAGGAACTTAGTGGATTTAATATGTGAGAACATGGTAAGGGAGAAAATAATGATAGACTACTCTCGAGGATCTGATGTTTTCCACCCTAGAGCATTAAAAGAAACAGGTGGGGAAAATGCAGATGCATTAGTCATAATTTTCCAAAGCTCTGTAGATTTGGGAATTGTGTCTTCAGATTGGAAAATTGCAAATGTGTCTCTATTATTTATAAAAGGAGGGAGGGAGAAACTGGATAACTACAGGCTTGTCAGTTTAACATCAGTCGTAGAGCAGCTACTGGAATCTATCATCAAGGACAGAGTGACTGAACATATAAACAACTATATGTTGATCAGAGAGAATCAGCAGGATTTGTGAATGGTCAGTCATCACTGATTCAGCTTCGTTTGCTTTTGAGAATACTACCAACATGTTATAGAGAGCAAGATCCATCAATCCTGTTTATCCAGAGTTTAAGAAGGTTCTTTTTCTAAGATACGCAAGATTATAACCTGAAATTTTAAAAATTACATTAAATGGAATTACACTGCTGCCATAGTACAAAGATAATGGAGAGAACGGATATTTAAGTCAGTGGATGCATCATTCATTTAACAAAATGCTTTGTTCTAGGTAATGTCACTCTTCATGATGGTTTTTAGAGCTGCACTAATCCTGGTTACTGGGGAGTGTTCCACCGCACCTATAGTTTGGTGCCTTGTAGTTGATAGAAGGGCTTTGGGGAGGCATTCATAAAAAGGATTCAATATACGGGCATATTTCTTTTCCCTATAAATGCTTTGTGTGAGTATATATAATTCACAAAGGATGTGAGGAAAGGCATTTAGAGAATGACAATGCCTGCTGCATTTCACATGACAATGTTTTAGCTAAGCAGAGTCTATCAGCTTTGCTTGAGTGAAATCAGCCAATTACAGGGCAGCATGGTGGCTCAGTGGTTAGCACTGCTGTCTCACAGTGCCAGGAAGCTGGGTTTGATTCCAGCCTTGGGCTTCTGTCTGTGTGGAGTTTGCACATTTTCTCTGTGTCTGCGTGGGTTTCCTTGATCCAAAGATGTGTAGGTTAAGTGAATTGGCCATGCTAAATTGCCGGTGTTGTTCAGGGATGAGTCGGTTAGGTTAGGGGTAAATATTGGGTAGGGGAATGGGTCTGGATGGGTTATTCTTCAGAGGGTGGGTGTGGACTTGTTGGGCCAAAGGGCCTGTTTCCACACTGTCAGGATTCTATGACAGCTGGCAGGTTCTGCTGCTCTGATATGCCAACAATAGTCTGACCATTCAGGACCCTCTTCCCATGTGATTAGAAATTGATGCGTGCATTAAGTGTCAGATTTTACTGCCCTTCCATGGGTGAGATTAAAGGCAGGGGTACATTTGAGAGGGTGCAGATCTCACCACCTCCCTGTGTAAGTTTCTGCCTTAGTTAAACCTTGTTTTCTTGCTACAGTGCCTATTGAGGTTCTATGTTTTCTTTCATTCACCTGTGGGTTGTGGGCATTGCTAGCTGGCCAGCATTTATTGCCTGTCCCTAGTTGCACTTGAGAAGGTGGTGGTGCGCTGCCTCCTTGAACTTCTGCAGTCCACCTGCTGTGACCTAACCTCCAATACCATTAGGGATGGAATTCCAGGATTTTGACCGAGTGACAGTGAAGGAATGGCAATAGGATGGTGAGTGACTTGGAGGAGAGCTTGCAGTTGGTTCTGTTCCCATGTATCTGCTGCCCTTGTCCTGCTAGATAATAGCGGTTGTAGATTTGGAAAGTGCTGTCTAAGGATCTTTGACAAATTTCTGCCACACAACTTGTAGGTAGAACTATAACTGCTGCGACTGAGCCAATCAAGAAGACTGCATTGTCCTGAGTGCTGTCAGGTTTCTTCAGCAATTTGTTATTGGATCTGCACTCGTCCAGGCAGGTGGGAAGTATTTATCACTTGTGCCTTCGAGGTGGTGGACAGGCTTTGGAGAGTCAGGAGGTGAGAAACTTGCTGCAGTATTCCTAGCCTCTGACCTGCTCTTGTAGCCATTGTAGTTAAATGGCGAGTCCAATTCAGATTCTGGGTGAAAGAGAGGACTGCAGATGCTGGAGATTAGAGTCAAGAGTGTGATGCTGGAAAAGCACAGCAGGCTAGGCAGCATCTGAGGAGCGGGAGAATCGACGTTTTGGGCAAAAGCCCTTCATCAGGCACGAGGATGGGAGCTTCGGGGGTGGAGAGATAAATGGGAGGGGAGTTAGGGTTGGGGGGAAGATAGCTAAGAGTGCCATAGGTGGATGGAGATGGGGGCAACGGTGATAGGTCGGAGGGGATGGTGGTGCAGATAGGTGGGAAGGAAGATGGACAGATGGGACAGGTCATGAAGATGGTGTTGAGCTGGAAGGTTGGAACTGGGGTAAGGTGGGGGGAGGAGAAATGAGGAAACTGGTGAAATCCACATTGATGCCATGGGGTTGGCAGAAGGGCTTATGCCCGAAACGTCGATTCTCCTGTTCCCTGGATGCTGCCTGACCTGCTGCGCTTTTCCAGCAACACATTTCCAGCTCTGATCTCCAGCATCTGCAGACCTTACTTTCTCCAGAAGATGAGGTGTTCCTCCTCCAGGCCTCAGGTGGTAAGGGAGTGGCAGTGGAGGAGGCCTAAGCCCTGCACGTCCTCGGCGGAGTGGGAGGGGGAGTCGAAGTGTTCAGCTATGGGTCGGGGGGGTGGGTTGGTGCGAGTGTCCAGGAGATGTTCCTTCCTTCCGCCTGGAGGAAGAATGCCTTATCTTCTATCTCGGTACCCTCCAACCGCATGGCATCAATGTGGATTTCACCTGTTTCTTCATTTTCTCTTCCCCACCTTACCCCAGTTCCAACCTTCCAGCTCAGCACTGTCCTCATGACCTGTCCCACCTGTCAATCTTCCTTCCCACCTATCCACTCCACCCTCCCTTCTGACCTATCACCATTACCCCCACCTCCATTCACCTATTGCACTCTCAGCTACCCTCCCCCAGCCCCAGCCCCCTCCACCCCCGAAGCTCCTAGCCTCATTCCTGATGAAGAACTTTTGCCCGAAACGTCAATTTTCCTGCTTCTTGATGCTGCCTGACCTGTGCTTTTCCAGCACCACACTCTTGACTCAATTCAATTTCTGGTCAATGATAACTCCAAGGATGTTGATACAGGGGGATTCAGCGACAATAATGCCATTAAATATCAAGGGGTTGTGGTTAGATTGTCTCTTATTGGAGATGGTTATTGCCTGGCATTTGTTACATCCCACTTGTCAGCCCAAGCCTGGATATTGTCTGGATCGTGTTGCATTTGAACATGGACTGCTTCAGTATCTGAGAGTTGCGAATGGTGTTAAACATTGTGTAATCATCGGCAAACATCCCCAATTCTGATGTTACGATGGAGGGAAAGTGACTGATGAAGCAGCTGACGGTGTTTGGGTCTAGGACACTACCTGAGGAACCCCCGTAGTAATGTCCTGGAACTGAGATGACTGGCCTCCAAAAACCACAACCACCTTCCTATGTGCCAGATATGACTCCAACCAGCGCACATTTTTCCCCTTCGATGCTCATTGATTCCAGTTTTGCTCGGGCTCCTTGATGCCACATTCAGTTGAATGGAGCTTTGATGTCAAGGGCTGTCACTCTCACCTCCCCTCTGGAATTCAGCTCTTTTGTCCATGTTTGAACCAAGGCTGGAATGAGGTCAGGAGCAGAGTGGCCCTGGAGGAACCCAAACTGGGCGTCACTGAGCAGGTTATTGCTGAGCAGGTTATTGCTGAGCAGGTGCTGCTTGATAGCACTGTTGATGACACCTTCCATCACTTTACTGATGATCGAGAGTTGACTGATGGGGCGGTAATTAGCCAGGTTGGATTTGCCCTACTTTATGTGTGCAGGACATATCTAGGGCAATTTTCCACATTGTCAGGTAGATGTCAGTGTTACAGCTGTACTGGAACACCTGGTTGGCATTTTCATTTTTGTTGTGTACTTCTCCTGGCATGTCTCCTGTAATCTTCATTGAACCAAGGTTGACCCCTGCCTTAATAGTAATTGTTGTGTGGGGGCATATGAGGCTGCAGATTGTGCCAGTCCTGATGATGGGTCAGGGCTTTGCCAGAGATGATGATAGCAGGGAGGTTTGATTCTGTGAGTATGACTATGTCAGACTGTTGTTTGTCTCGTCTGTGAGGCAGCTCTCCCAAGTTTGACACCCGCCCCCCCAATCCTCCCCGAACCCCACCCCACCCATCAATGCTAGTGAAGGGTACTCTGCAGGGTTTTAGATTAGATTTTAGATTAGATTCCCTACAGTGTGGAAATAGGCCCTTCGGTCCAACAAGGGGCAGCATGGTGGCTCAGTGGTTAGCACTGCTGCCTCACAGTGCCAGGGATCCATTATATTTCAGAGTAATCCTTTGAAATGAGATTCACTACATAGCTTGTGAATTTAAGAAATCTCTTGCCTTCCTTTGGGTTGAATGCTTTGAAGTTCAATTCTTCTATTGCCTCAGTTATTTCATCGTGTGTGTGTGTGTGTGAGAGAGAGGATGTGAGGAAAAGGACAAGGCACCCTACTCCTGATCAATATTCAGTGTTCTCCATTGGCAACTGCCAACATTCCAAACAACAAGTTGTGTTCAACCATGAGGACCACTAGTAAGCCAATGTTCACCGTCTAGACTCACATTTGAAGTAGTGAAAGGCTGCCAGGGCTTATGGAGCTGTATCTCAGCGGGGGTCAGTACCTTCAGGAAACCAGAGAAGCAAAACAACGTGAATAGAACACTGGCATGGAACAGAGTGTAGGGTGGTTTGAGAACCTTTAGAGTTAGCCAGCGTTATCTGTCAGTGGAGACCAGATATCATATAAAGACTTAAAATTGCAGGCTTCCATCAGGAAGTCACTCTAGCTGCGGATTTAACTTAAGGCAGCTACGTCAATAAAGATTGGAATGACTGCAGGTAAATGTCCAACAGACTTGTGTGAAAGCAGCCATCGCACAGTTGGAAAAACAACTGACATCCAAAGACAGACCGGCCAAACTCAGAATCTTATAACTTTGCACCATTTGCATGTCAATTGTATTTATTTAAGAGCTGATTTATTTTCTCCTTGATATATTAGAAAAGAAACAGTTTTCAGGGCACAAATCTGAATAGTTTCATCGAGGCAGACTTATGGAATTACTCGATGAAAATGATGATGAATGAGCAAGATTGAATCATACATGCCATTGCTGAAGTGTTTCTTTTTCTGGGCTGGATGCCATCAGCTGTTTGCCCTTGGAACAGTGATATAAACATTCCTACTGTGATCTCACGTTCACAGGAGTCTTCCTTACCTTCTCGACAATATATAGGCAATTTTACAGCTTTGTAAATCACATAGTGGTGACTGAAACACAAAGAAATCACAGCAAAAATAATAAATAATGTTTCTTAATTCATTAAAGCACAACAGAGGAGAAAGCTGTAAGGGTTTGATATTCTAAATAGTTTCAAGTCAGTCTTTTTATGATCGCTGTTAAGGTTATTTGTGGAACTGACTGTTTCACACAAGTTATTAGAGCTAATATATTAATTAACCACCAGGGTCTCAATTCTACCAATTTGTGTTGTCAGAAAAGTGCCTTCAGCCGATTGACTCTGCACTGACTCAACTACTCAAAATCTACACAAGTCCCATTTTCCAGCATTGATCCATAGCCTGGAACATTATGAAATTTCAAGTACTCATCCAAGTACCTTTTTAAGGTTGTGAGGTTTCCTGCCTCACCTTCCCTCCCAGGCAATGCATTCCAGACCGTAGCGCCCTCTGGGTGAAAACATTTTCCCGCAAATCCCCTCTAAACCTCTTGCCTTTCACCATAACATTAAGCCCCTTACTACTGACCCTTCAACTCAAGGAGAACAGCTGATTCTATTTACTCTGTTCATGCTCCTCATGATCTTATACACCTCTATCAGGTCCTCTCTCAGTCTTCACTACTCTAAAGAAAATAACCTGAGCTTATCCAGCCTCTCATCATAGCAAACCTGCCACATCCTGGGGAGTTTCCTATGCGGCTGCACAAAGCTCACTCTAATCTGAACCGAAATGATGCATCATGTACAACACATTGGTTTAGATTAGATTAAATTCCCTCCAGTGTGGAAACAGGCCCTTCAGTCCAACAAGTCCACACTGACTCTCCAAAGAGTAACCCACCCAGACCCACCTCCCCACATTTTTCCCCTGACTAATGCACCTCACACTATGAACAATTTAACATGGCCAATTCACCTGACTTGATCATCTTTTGGATTGTGGGAGGAAACCGGAGCACCTGTAGGAAACCCATGCAGACAAGGGGAGAATGCGCAAACTCCACACAGACAGTCACCTGAGTCAAGAATCAAACCAGGGTCCCTGGCACTGTGAGGTAGCAGTGCTAACCACTGAGCCACCATGCCGCCCCCATTGGTAAATGGGTATTGGTAAATGACTGGTCATTGGTAAATGACCGACAGGGAAAATTGCTGCTGTCTTCCAGGATTAGCCATACCTCATCTTGCTCCAGGGACTGGGCAGGGGAACTTCATTGTTCAAGAGGTCGACAATCGGCTTCCTGCAACAGATGGACAAATGCCTGGAGTTTTCCCATTTTCGGTTAAAACATTTTGTCGAGTGAGATTTACGACAGTCAGTCCGCCATGATACAAAATAAAATTTCTCACCTAATCTTCTGCTGTTCCCCATATTAATTATGCACTTAAGCTCTTGGACGCCCCCTTGGGGATTCACACACCAGGTGAGATGGGCACCCTGTGACTAGTGGAGTGCCACAGGAATCAGTGCTGGAGCCACAACAATTTACAATGACAGTGAATGAACTATCTTCAAGTTTGCGGATGTCACAAAAATAGGCTGGAAGACAACAGTAGGTATGCACTAAAAAATCAGCAGAGGGAAATGGATAGGTTTAATGAATGGGCAAAAACTCAGCAGATGGAATATAATGTGGAGAAATGTGAGGTTAGGCACTCTGGCAGGAAGAGTAGAGGAGCTGAATATTATTTACATGGGGAAGGACTGCAGAAAGCTGCAGCAGAGAGGGATTTGGGAGTCCTTCTGTATAAATCATCAAAAGCTAGCATCATATAGGGAAAACAAATACAATATTGGTCTTTATTTCAAAGGGAATGGAGGAGGTCTTTCTAAAACTAAACAAGGCACTAGTTAGGCTGCAGCTGGAAAACTGTGAATGGTTTGCAGCCCAGAGAAGGTTTACCAGTGATATTGGGTATGGACTTATGCAAAGAGGTTGAGTAGGTTGGGCCTGTAATCATTGGAGTTATGAAGAATGAGAGGAGACATAGAACATAGAACATAGAAAAATACAGTGCAGTACAGGCCCTTTGGCCCTCGATGTTGCGCCGATCCAAGCCCACCTAACCTACACTAGCCCACTATCCTCCATATGCACCCTTAAATTTCTGTGACCATATGCCTAGCCCACTATCCTCCATATGCCTATCCAATGCACGTTTAAATGCCCATAAAGAGGGAGAGTCCACCACTGCTACTGAACATAGAGAACATAGAACAATACAGCACAGAACAGGCCCTTCGGCCCACGATGTTGTGCCGAACATTTGTCCTAGCTTAAGCACCCATCCATGTACCTATCCAATTGCCACTTAAAGTTCGCCAATGATTCTGACTCTGCCACTCCCACAGGCAGCGCATTCCATGAACTCACGACTCGCTGAATAAAGAACCTACCCCTAACATCTGTCCTATACCGACCACCCCTTAATTTAAAGCTATGCCCCCTCATAATAGCTGACTCCATTTGTGGAAAAAGGTTCTCACGGACAACCCTATCTAAACCCCTAATCATCAAGTCACCCCTAAACCTTCTTTTCTCCAATGAAAACAACCCCAAGTGCCTCAGCCTTTCCTCATACGATCTTTCTACCATACCAGGCAACATCCTGGTAAACCTCCTCTGCACCCATTCCAGTGCCTCCACATCCTTCCTATAGTAGGGCGACCAAAACTGCACACAATACTCCAGATGCGGCAGCACCAGAGTCTTATACAACTGCAACATGACCTCAGTACTCCAGAACTCAATTCCTCTACCAATAAAAGCCAGTACGCCATATGCCTCCTTCACCGCACTATTTACCTGGGTGGCAACTTTCAAAGATCTGTGTACATGGACACATGGATAATGTCGATAAATGTGAGGTT
>NC_057710.1:25320974-25333555 GCF_004010195.1 Chiloscyllium plagiosum | reverse complement strand
CCCTCTTTTACCCCCACCTCTGACTCTACTAAAACATTTAAACCCTGGAACCTGCACCAGCCAATCCTGTCCCTGTTCTAGCCATGTCTCCGTAATAGCCACAACATCGAAGTCCCAGGTACCAACCCACGCTGCAAGTTCACCTACCTTATTTCGTATACTTCTTGCATTGAAGTATACACACTTCAAGCCACTTTCCTGTTTACAGGCACCATCCTTGGATATTGATGCCATGTTCCTAACCTCCCTACACTCCGGGCCCTGCACCCTGAAGCTACAATCTGGGTTTCCATGCCCCTGCAGAGTTAGTTTAAACCCCCCCCACGAGCACTAGCAAACCTCCCCCCAAGGATACTGGTGCCCCTCAGTTTCAGGTGTAGACCATCCTGTTTATAGAGGTCCCACCTTCCCCAGAAAGAACCCCAGTTATCCAAAAACTGGACTCCCTCCCTCCTGCACCATCCCTGTCGCCACGCATTTAAGTGTTCTCTTTCCCTATTCCTCGAATCTCTATCACGTGGCACGGGTAACAATCCAGAGACAACAACTCTGTTCGTTCTAACTTTGAGCTTCCAACCTAGCTCCCTGAAAGCCTGTCTAACATCCTCGGCACTCCTCCTACCTATGTCGTTGGTGCCAATGTGGACCACGACTTCGGGCTGCTCCCCTTCCCCCTTAATGACCCGGAAAACACGATCAGAGACATCACGTACCCTTGCACCTGGGAGGCAACATACCAAACGTGAGTCTCTCTCGCCCCCACAGAACCGCCTATTTGTGCCCCGAACTATCGAGGCCCCAATAACTGTTGCTCTGCTCTTCTCCACCCTTCCCTTCTGAGCAACGGGGAGACCTTATTGAAATAAATAAGATTTTTTGAAGAGTTGACAGGGTCGATGCAGAAAGATCGTTTCCCCACATGGAGAGTCTGGCACCAGAGAACTGCACAAACTTACCTGCAATGTAGTCTCCATTACATTAAAGAGACCAAATGCTGACATATGAACGAGAACAGAATTTGATCCCTCAAGCCTGATTGACTGTTCAATGAGAACACTGATCTGTTGATCCTTAATTTTAAAGCATTGACCCCCTACTTCTCAACTTACCCACAACATCATGTCCATATCCATATTATCAAGGCTGTTCAGGATCATATACAATGACCAAGTCATTCCTCTTTCTTCAAGTGAAAATAAATACAGCCTATTTAACTTATCCCCAGAACACAACCTATGCATTTCAGATTTCCATCTTAACAACTTCTTCTGAAACATCTTCAATGCATTTATACATTTTCTTAAATAAAGAGACCTGAATTGAATTGAATTTATTGTCTCGTGTACCGAGGCACAGTGAAGCACTTTGTGTTGTGAGCAATACAGGCAGATCACAGAGTTAAGTAGCATAGATCAGTAAATAATAGGTAAACAGCAGCAAAAACAAAAACACAGGTGTAGGCTAATGTTAAGAGTTTGTGAATCCATTCAGTATTCTAACAACAGTTGGGTAGAAACTGTTTCGAAACTGGCTGATGCGTGTATTCAGGCTTCTGTACCTTCACCCCGATGGTAGAGGTTGTAGAAAAACATTGCCAGGGTGGGATGGATCTTTGAGAATGCTGGTGGCCTTTTCTTCACTGTGGGCCTGGTAGATGGATTCTGTAGATGGGAGGTTGGCCTTTGTGATTGTCCAAGTTCACCAAATAATCGAGGGATGTGGTCTCACCAATGCCCTGTACAACTGAAACAAAATATCCTTACTTCAGTTGCTCTCATAAGAAAGGATATCATTCCATTGTCTTCTCGATTACTTGCGGTAAATGTTTATTTTATGGGGGAGGGGTTTACTGACTACTGTGTGGAACATGTGTGCTCAGTCCAGAAGCATGACCCCAATATTTCTGTCACTTGCCATTTCATTATAGCAGCTTACGCCCATTTCTCACCTTGACCTATTGCAGAGTCTCAAAGAAGCCCAACACCAGTTGGAGGAACTGCAATCTTCCAATTTACCATTTTACCGACAGCTTGAATCAACATTGATTTCAACAACTTCCTATGGTGAACTCAGTCTTCTATTTCTGTATAAATGTCCTCTTGGTGTCTTCATCTTGTTTTTGATTTCAGTCTCGCATCTACCTAACAATTTGGAAAATTGCCTAAGTATATCCTGTCCAGGAAAAGCAGGATAAATCCAACCCAGCCAATTCCCGCCCCATCAGTCTACTCTTAATCATCAGTAAAGTGATGGAAGGTATCATCGAGAGTGCTATCAAGCAGCACCTGCTCAGCAATAACCTGCTCAGTGACTTTCAGTTTAGGTTCTGTCTGGCCCACTGAGCTCATGACCTCATTATAGCCTCAGTTCAAACATGGACATAGGAGCTGAATTGCAGAAGTGAGGTGAGAGTGACAGCTCTTGACATCAAGGCTAAATTCGACCGAGTTTGGCAGCAAGAAACCCTCACAAAATTTGAGTCAATGTGAATCAAGGAGAAACCATGCCTAGCACAAACGAAGGTAGTTGTTGTCAAAATTCAGCAAGACTTGGACATTATTTCTGTCTTGGGCTAATCATTGGCAAATAATATTCACGCCACACAACGGGCAGGTATTTATTAGATTCCCTACAGTGTGGAAACAGGCCCTTCATCCCAACCAGTCCACACCAACCCTCCGAAGAGTAATCCACCCAGACCCATTTCCCTCTGACTAATGCACCTAACACTATGGGCAATTTAGTATGGCCAATTCACCTGACCTGCATATCTTTGGACTGTGGGAGGAAACCGGAGCACCCGGAGGAACCCCACACAGACATGGAGAGAATGTGCAAACTCCACACAGACAGTGTGGACCTTGGTGCTGTGAGGCAGCAGTGCTAACCACTGAGCCACCGTGCCACCCTTAGAAACTGAGCTTCAGTAAGCCTGACATGATTTGAACACGCAACCTTCTGATCAGGAGTCAGATGCGCTACCATTGTGCCACAGGCCCACTAAAAAAAAATGGAAGCTTCACAAATTTGCGTGTCATTCTTAACCATCTTGGTCGAGAAAAAAATCCAATCATTGCCCCATGACCTTCAATGGCATTATCACCATTGAATCCCCCCTACTATGAACACTCAGGGGATTTCAACTGATCAGAAGCAAACTGGACCAGCTATACTAAAGGTCAGTCTAATGGTGATATTGTAACCATTGTCAATTGTTGTAAAAACCCATCTGATTGGCTAATGTCCTTTCAGAAAGGAAATCTGCCATTCTTACCTTGGGAAAATGGCCTAGTGGTATTAACACTGAACTATTAATCCAGAAACTCAGATAATGTTCTGGGAATATGGATACAAAACCTGCCAAGACAGATTTTCACACAGAAGGTGGTACGTGTATGGAATGAACTGCCAGAGGAAGTGGTGGAGGCGAGTACAATTGCAACATTTAAAAGGCATTTGGATGGGTAAATGAATAGGAAGGGTTTGGAGGGATATGGGCCGGGTGCTGGCAGGTGGGACTAGATTGGGTTGGGATATCTGGTCGGCATGGGCAGGTTGGACCGAAGGGTCTGACTCTATGCTGTACATTCTATGACTCTATATGTGACTCCAGATCCACAGCAATGTAGTCAGCCTTCAACTGCCATCTGGACAACTAGGGATGAGCAATAAATGTTGGCCTAACCAGCGGTGCCCACGTAACTGTGAGTGATTAAAAGAAATATGACTCCCGACCCACGTCAATGGGGCTGACTCCTAACTGCTCTCCGAGATGGCCTAGTATGCCACTCATTTGTAGGACAACTATAGATGGGCAACAAATGCTGACCTTGCCAGTGATGTCCACATCCCATGCAAGAATAAAATAAATACTTTGGCTAGAAAAGTACATCAGAGGCTGGAAATTCTGTGACCAGTAACTTGCCTCCGACTCCTCAAAACCTGTCCATCACTCTACTCGCCTGAGTGAGTGCAGCTCCAACAACACTCAAAACACTTGCCACCATCCAGGACAAAGCAGCCCACTTGTCAGCTTCAACAGTCTTTCCCACTACCACCAATGTATAGTGACTACAAGATGCACTGCAACAAATCACCGAGGCAACTGCCAGAGATTTTCCACCACTTTCTTGTTTTTATTTCAAATCTCTAGCAAGTGTAAATATACTTTGCTTTGTTTAGGAGGAAGACGCTGCTGCTCTTGAGAGAATAGATGGTAAGATTCCAGCGGCAGATGCCAGGCCAATGATGCAATGTGGCAGACAGTCCTGCGATAGACTTATCGCTGCCAGATTTCAGATCGGCTGAGGCACCACACCGTCTCCACGCTGCTATAAATTATCATCCTGTATTGGCTGGCAGCCCAGGAATCCCTTATGAGGTTGCAGAACTTTCTTCCACTCCATTGTATTTTTGCTTTGTTGCCACATTAGATTTCACGTTTTCAATTTAACACTGATCATATAGTGTTCCTGAGTGCGTGCCTCTCTAAATAAAACATGCCATCCTGGCATAAGATGTGTGGCTCAGACAAATCAATGGTGTTGGTGCCATCGGGACCAGGGCACTGCTGTATTACATTCCAGTCACCTGGAAGGAAGGGCTCTGTAGGCCCTTATCACAGGCATAGACCATTGGATGCAACGCGCATCGTGATTTGGCAGAGGTTTTTTAGATTAGATTACTTACAGTGTGGAAACAGGCCCTTCGGCCCAACAAGTCCACACCTCCCCGCTGAAGCGCAACCCACCCATACCCCTACATTTACCCCTTACCTAACACTACGGGCAATTTAGCAAGACCAATTCACCTGACCTGTACATCTTTGGACTGTGGGAGGAAACAGGAGCACCCGGAGGAAACCCACGCAGACACGGGGAGAACATGCAAACTCCACACAGTCAGTCGCCTGAGGTGGGAATTGAACCCCGGTCTCTGGCGCTGTGAGACAGCAGTGCTAACCACTGTGCCTCCCGTATGGCATGTTTCTGCTGCATTTCTGTCAGGAATTGACAATGGAATACAGAAAGAGTTAGTGATGACAATCCTCAATTCCTTTGCTCAGCCATGTTTCCAGGATCCAGACTGGAGGCACCCTCGCTGGATGTCGATGAAACTCCAGTCTCTCCATCAGTCCCTGTCCTTTCCGGAAAGTTCCATTGTCTCCTCCACAGCTGGGGTCAGGAATCTGAGGTCTGGGATTGCTCCTTCAGTCTTGGAATGTTGCCATCTGTATTGAGGCATCTTCTCCTGCAGACATACTGAGTGTTATCCCAATGACTGCTTTATTAATATGCCTGTGAGAGTCCCTGAGCCTTCCCCAGTAACTATTTGGTGCTAACATGATGTAACAGTTGCAACATGAAGTGGATCCTCCCACGTTCAGTCGATGTGTCCCATTTGATCGTCAGACTTAGTAATCCCTGTCTGACAGCCCTCTGCACCCACACTTGGATTGATGCACTCCTGTGGGTCAATTTGCAGCAACTGCACGTGGTAGCATCTAGCCTGGAGAGGCAGGTTTTTCAACCTCTTTGACCACTGCTCCCAGGCTCTGAAGTGGGCCTCTTGGGCACTTAACCTTGCTGTGAACTTTGACCAGGCCACCTTGTTCTGATGGAAGGGTCTCTTGCTGATATCCATGGCAAACAGGGTCTGCTCCCTTTCCCAGATGGACGGCCTGGAGGAGACCATGCAGCAATGTGTTGCGGGAGCATAGGGCAACTCTTTATTGATGAGGAAGTCACCATTTTCTGTTTGGAGGTATGACTGACCATTGTAGTGGTAGCAGCAGGTGCTCCATATGGGTGAAAAGGATACCAATGCCTCAAAACAAAACTCAAACTGATCCCTGCTTGCCCTTTAAATAGGCCTTCGACCCTTTTCAATAATAGTGGGAAAGCCACATTCTTTGACCACGAACCCCTAATTAGCTGGTCATATGTGACCAGGCATCCTACCTCAAGCAGTGATAGCGTTTACTTCCAGTCACATTGCCAACAGTTTTGCTACTGCCAGATGAATGAAAGAAATGGTGGAGGAACTGAATAGGTGTTTTGTATCAGTCTTCACGACAGAAGATGCCAGCAGCATACCAGAACTTCAAGAAGTCAGGAGGCAGAGCTGGGTGTACTGGTCACCACTAAGGAGAAGGTGCCTGGGAAGCTGGAGGAACTGAAGGTGGATAAATCATCCACACCAGATGAATTACACCCCAGCGTAATCCTTGTAAAGGAGATAATTGAGGAGATTGTGGAGGTATTGTTGGTGATCTTTTAGGAATCACTGGAGACAGGGAAGATCGCAGAGGACTGGGAAATGGTGAAAATAACACCCCTCTTTGGGGGGGTGGGAGCGCAGAGAAGAGAGGAAACTATAGACCAGTTAGTCTGACCTCATTTGTTGGTAAGATTTTACATTCCATTATTAAGGATAACATTGCAGAATACTTGGAAGTGCATGGTAAAATAGGGCTGAGTCAGCATGGCTTTATCAAGTGGATAAATCCATTAGAATTCTTTGAAGAGGTAACAAACATGTTGGCCAAAGGAGAGCCAGTGGATGTGATCTATTTGGACTTGGAGAAGGCCTTTGTCAAGGTGCCACACAGGAGCCTGCTGAATTAAGATAAAAGCCCATAGTGTTAGAGGCAAGGGACAGGCATGGATAGAAGATTGGCTGACTGGCAGGAGGTGGGGAGTGGGAATAAAGGTGTATTTTTCAGGATGGCAGCTGGTGACTAGTAGAGTTCCATAGGAGTCAGTCTTGGGAACACAGCTATTCATGTTGTACATTAACGTTCTGGCTTAAGGAACTGAGGGCATTACTGCTAAGTTTGCAGATGAAACGAAGATAGGTGGAAGGCCAGGTCGCAATGAGGAAGCTGGGAGGCTGCGGCAGGACCTGGATATGCTGTGAGAGTGTGCAACGAAATGGCAGGTGGAACACAATTTGAGAAGATGTGAGATTATGCACTTGATAGGTGTAAACTATATTCTAAATAGGGAACTATATTCTGATGAAGGGCTTTTGCCCGAAACGTCAATTTTCCTGCTCCTCGGATGCTGCCTGACCTACTGTGCTTTTCCAGCACCACTCTGATCTAGACTCTGATTTCCAGCATCTGCAGTCCTCACTTTTGCCTGTATAAGTCTCTAGTCAGACTGCATTTGAAATATTCTGAGCAAATTTGGGCCCCATATCTAAGGAAAGATGTATTTACCTTCATGAGATCCACAGGAGCATAACAATGATCCCGGGGATGAAGGGCTTGTCATATTAGGAGTGTTTGAGGACTCTGGGTTTGTTTTTGGAATTTAGAATGAAGGGGATCTGATTGAAATTTACAAAATACTAAGAGGCCTGGATAGAGTGGATGTGGAGATGATGTTTCCCGTGGTCAGAGAGACTAGGACCTGAGGGCACAGCCTCAGAGTGTTGGGTAGACTAGGTCCAATGAGCCGAACAGCCTAATTCTGCTCCTATATATCTGAGCTCTCTCACAAGAATAATTTAAGGTTAAGAACACACTCCTACTTGAGCTGCATGAAGGTAATACAAAGAACAATCACTGAAGTCCTAAAACGTCTCTGGTGAACGTATGAAGAACGCACGTCATACATAGAAAGCTGGTTAGCTCCTCCCAGTAACAATCCTTTATATTTTGATGCACGAAGCTTATCTTGTGATGTCAGGTACTGTCAGGTACCAGCTGCCTTACACTGAAAGATAACAGATGTATTTAAATCTGTTGACAAAAAGAGATTTAGAAAAGACTTGAAATAATTATCCTCAGTTATATTATGTCATATCTCATTGATACAGGGGACAAAACCTATTTGTGCTAAAGAGACTCACTGAATAAAATGTAGGTTTAATGTGGTTACAAATTCTTTCAGTCACTGGATTACAGCAACAACGAAGGTCATTGTTGAGGGGCTCCAATTAACCTACCCATTCTGGCACACTAGGATTTCAAATTGCAACATTTGCAACAAAAATTAAGATCTGTAATCTTTTGATTTGCAAAGGATTGGCTGCTGAGATTTGGGTGATCTTGTTATTTGAAGGATCCTCCACAAGGTGGTATTGTGGATAAGAGTAACCTTTCCACTTCAGTAGAGCCAGAAGCTGACTCCAATGCATCCAAGGGCAGGCTTTCAGTTACAGTCTGGATGTTGTTTGTGCTGAAATCTATCATTTCAGACTAAAGAAGGTATGAACACAAAGGGTCTGCGGTGCCTATTAATGCTCATTATTCAATCATAATGATGACTTTCTCAACTGTCGATTGGTGCTATATCATGTGCAATAGGTTCTCCATTGGTGCTAGCTGTTACTGACGTCAGTTTGTGTTATGGAATCTCAAGGGGAGTGAACATGCCAGTGAGTATTCTAATCAAGATATTGCAGGAAGCATGCCGCAATAGGACTGAAGGTGCAATTGAACATTTGTGACCCATTTACAAACTTAACAGACAGGAAGAGGCCAGTTGGTTGATCAAGAGCAGCTCCTATTGTGATGAACAGGCAATCATGGTGGAGCAAACCCTCACCCCATCACTTTCCAGCCATATAACCATTTGGAAAAGGCAACAAAGTGAATACAATGAAAAGTCATTAAAAGAAAAAGGAACAAGTACATGGAGGCCATGAGTAGAAACAGTGAAGTCTGTATGTTAGAGTTACAAAGTACAAGGTGGCTGAAAGTTCCAAGGAGAGTGATAACTTCCTCTGCCACTTGCTAAATGATTATTCACAGGGACACAACGCAAATATTTTTAAAATGTGTTCACTCATGGGATGTGGGCATTACAGGCCGTGTCAGCATTTATTGTCCATCCTTACATTTTATTCAATAAATCACTTTAGCACAAATACGATTGTACTGTTTAGTCTCCCTGTATCAATGGTGTATGATCTAATATAACTGCGAAGGTGGTATTGAGCTCACTTCTTGAACTGTTGCAGTCCATATGCTGTAGATAGATCCATGATGTCACAAAGAAGTGAATTCCAAGATTTTGATACAACGACAGTGAAGCCACAGTGTTATATTTCAGAGTCAGAATGGGAAATCACAGGTTTTCCCACATACCTGCTGTCCTTGTCCTTCCTGATGGATGTGGTCATGAGTTTGGAAGGTCCTGTCTAAGGAGACTTGGTGAATTTCTGCAGTGCACCTTGTAGGTGATATTCCTTGCTGCTACTGAGTACGTGGAATCAATATTTGTGGTTGTGGTGCCAAGCAAGTGGGGGCATTGGTCCTACATAGTGTCAATCTTCTTGAGTGTTGTTGGAGCTGAACCCATTCAGGTAAGTGGGGAGCATTCCATCACACTCCTGACTTGTGCCTTGTAGGTAGTGGACAGGCTTTGGAGTGTCAGGAGGTGAATTACTTGCCACAGAATTCTTAGTCTCTGATCTGCTTTTATAGTCACTTTATCTATAGAGTTAATCCAGTTCAGTTTCTGATCAATGGTAATGCCCAGGGTATTGATTCTGGGGTTTCAATAAGGATAATGCCGCTGAATGTCAAGGAATGGTGGTTAGATTGTCTCTTACTGGTCATAGCTTGATGCCTGTGTGGCGCGAATATTACTGGCAATTGTCAGCCCAAGCTTGAATGGTGCCTGGGTCTTGTTGCATTTGAACATGGACTGCATCAGTATCTGAGGAGTCACAAATTGTGCTGAACATTATGCAGTCGCCACTGGGCATCTTTTGACCTTAATATGGAGGGAAGGTCATCGATGAAGCAGCTGAATATCTAGAGTTAATAGATGGTCATGAATTGCTTAGTGCACAAAGCTAGAACACAGCTTACTAATGCACAGCTTGGCTTTTCCCACCAGAGCATTAACTTTGTTATCAATAGTACCAGCAATGTTAAAGATAACATGATGTCCACTAAACTGTGAAGTTTCCTAGATGTCAAATGTGATATTGAGGTTCTGTTTTAGCAATATTCAGGAACAATATGGCATACGTTTCATAAATGTACAGATGTGCAAATGTACACACAAGTGTGTGTTCAATTCCAATTAATCCAAGTTCATGTCAAGTCTCCTCCATAACCCGATGACCAATTTATCCTGGAACAATGCAAGGCTCAAGAGCTGGACAATGTGTTTCAGCCACAGTTCATGCACAGCTCAGGCTGTTACCTCGACCGTGGTGTTGATCAAAAGGGGCCTTTGTTGCATTCAATTATTGTTTCATGCATATGGGCTGTCTAAGTAGAAACTGATCCTCAAAAACCAGCCAAAGTAGTGGTGACGTGCTCTTTGTTCCATAGCATCATCTTTAAAGCAGATGTGACAGAGTGAAAGTCAGTAATGACCATTGAATCGAAAGGTAAGAGATGAACAAAGAGAGACAGTTACAGCTAAGGACGATAGTAGCAGGAGAACAGTGGTGGCAAATGCTTGGCTATTTCTTTCTCTGGGGGAAACGATGGTGTCAAAGTTCCTGTAATGATAAATACTTAAAGCCAGTATGATGATAATGGAGGTTTTTGCCTTATCCAACAGCAGAGGTACCAACTAACCTTCCTGAGTACTGGTTTCACCCAGACAGCTGGTGGGTACTCAGTCTGACTTGGGTCTAGTAGATGGTGCAGAGATTTTAGGAGTTAGGAGGTAAGCCACCATTACAGAGTATCCAGCTACTGGCCTGCTCTTGTAGTCATGGAGTGGGCATGTCTGATCCAGTTTTGCTCTATACCAACGATGGAGTCCAGAACAATGCTGGTCGAAAGTGAAAGCCAAGAGGGCTTAAGAAAAGCGAAACATGTTGATTGAGTTACAGCTTTCCAGACAAAGCTGGTTGGATGAGTTTGGGCTGTGATTTTAATTTGAGTTGGATCTGTCTTGATGTCCCCGCTGTGATAAATCGTGTTATTCTGAACACAGGGCGGATGAAATTAACTTTTAGCTTTAACTCACATGGACACTAATGGATCAGCAAACACAGGAGGATAAAGTGGGAGGTGGGGGAACGGATTTCAACTGGCCTACCATTTCACTTCCTACTGCTACCTTTAAAATTTTAGTCCGGGAATGTGGGAGATGTAGTTTTCCATCTCTCTGCAGCTGCCTTCATGCTGCTGAGTATGATATTTAATAGTTGTAGCTGTTCATGCCCTTTACAAGTGTGAAACCAGCATTGCTGGTTTTGCCAGATCTCCACGCTAACAATTATATCAAAGTTGTGGACAACCACTCCCAGCCGGAAATGCATGGGCTTTCGCACTAGGGAATGCCCGTGTTAATAATCCCAAACAACTCAGAAAGCAACGCAAAACAGAAAGCACATGCTGCTATTGAGGAGATTCACCCGCAAGTCAACCAGTTTTGCCAGCTACAGTCAACACATTGTACTGTGTTGTCTCCTGTAGGTGATTGTTTCCAGCATGCAGCTAGAAAGAAAGGGAGACCCACTGGTACTTGTGAGGAAGGGATTGGAAAGGAAAGAATGTTGTTCTCAGGAGGGTCTCTCCTCACTCGAAAAAAAGTAAGTTGAGGGGTCTGTAAGACCAGCAAGCTTTTGTCTTCTACTCGGAGGAAATCCGACCCCCTCATGAGGTGATACCAAAACCAAAGCTCATAAATTAAGTAAATCCAACAGGAATTTGCGGAAATCAAAGAAGTAAGCAGAATATGTAACTTGGTACTTTAAGAAGTAGTTGAGGGAACTAGCACAGATATAGGGGTGAAGAGATGTTAGATAAACCAACAAGGTCAATTGGAAAACTCCTGAACTTGGCTAAGGGCACGACTTCTCCCTCCTTCTGGACTGGACATCCCACCTTCGAGAGCTGCTGGACAATGGGATATTTGTGACAGCAGGCCCTGAAGAAGAGGGGAGCTCAGCACAGATTCCACGCCAAGCTGGGGGGCCTGGTGATTAATTTGACAATATTAGGCAAGAACTTTCGAAAGCAGATTGGAGGCAGATGTCCGCAGGTAAAGGGACGGCTGGAAAATGGGAAGCCTTCAGAAATGTGATAACGAGAATCCAGAGAAAGTATATTCCTGTCAGAGTGAAAGGAAAGGCTGGTAGGTATAGGGAATGCTGGACGACTAAAAAAATTGAGAGTTTGGTTAAGAAAAAGAAAGAAGCATATGTCAGGTATAGACAGGATAGATCAAATGAATCCTTAGAAGAGTATAAAGGAAGTAGTATACTTAAGAGGGAAATCAGGAGGGCAAAAAGGGGACCCATGGATAGCTTTGACAAATAGAACTAAGGAGAATCCAAAGGGTTTTTACAAATATATTAAGGACAAAAGGGTAACTAGAGAGAGAATAGGGCCTCTCAAAGATCAGCAAGGCGGCCTTTGTGTGGTGCCGCAGAAAATGGGGGAGGTACTAAATGAATATTTTGCATCAGTATTTACTGTGGAAAAGGATATGGAAGATATAGACTGTAGGGAAATAGATGGTGATATCTTGCAAAATGTCTAGATTACAGAGGAGGAAGTGCTGGATGTGTTGAAATGGATAAAGGTGGATAAATCCCCAGGACCTGATCAGTTGTGCCCGAGAACTCTGTGGGAAGCTAGAGAAGTGATTGCTGGG
>NC_057710.1:25319183-25320387 GCF_004010195.1 Chiloscyllium plagiosum | reverse complement strand
TAGTGAAGAAGGTGTTTGGTATGCTTTCCTTTATTGGTCAGAGTATTGAGTACAGGAGTTGGGAGGTCATGTTGCGGCTGTATAGGACATTGGTTAGGCCACTGTTGGAATATTGCATGCAATTCTGGTCTCCTTCCTATCAGAAAGATGTTGTGAAACTTGAAAGGGTTCAGAAAATATTTACAAGGATGTTGCCAGGGTTAGAGGATTTGAGCTATAGAGAGAGGCTGAACAGGCTGGGGTTGTTTTCCCTGGAGCATCGCAGGCTGAGGGATGACCTTATAGAGGTTTACATAATTATGAGGGGCATGGATAGGGTAAACATGCAATGTCTTTTCCTTGGGGTGGGGGAGTCCAGAAGTAGAGGGCATAGGTTTAGGGTGAGGGGGGAAAGATATGAAAGGAACCTAAGGGGCAACTATTTCATGCAGACGGTGGTACGTGTATGTAATGAGCTGCCAGAGGAAGTAGTGGAGGCTGGTACAATTGCAACATTTAAGAGGCATTTGGATGGGTATATGAATAGGAAGGGTTTGGAGGGATATGGGCTGGGTGCTGGCAGGTGGGACTAGATTGGGTTGGGATATCTGGTCGGCATGGACAGGTTTGACCGAAGGGTCTGTTTCCATGCTGTACATTTCTATGACTCTATGGCTCAATGAAAGGAGTGAGAGGGGTGAATGTGCCAGGTGGAAGATGTCAGTGGATCAGGAGCGATGAGACGGTTAAAGGGGGAATGATTCTAGGGAGAATTGCCACTGATGAACACACTAAAGGTGGTACACCCATGGCCAGCATGCCAGTAAAACATGCTGGACACCAGCAATGGCATGGACCTTCTCTACCATCAGTAATATAGCTCTGGGGCTTTTGCCAGAAACGTCAATTTTCCTGCTCCTTGGATGCTGACTGACCTGCTGTGCTTTTTCAGTATCATCGATGACTGTATCGGCGCTGCCTCGTGCTCCCACGAGGAGGTTGAACAGTTCAACCACTTCACCAACACCTTCCACCCCGACCTCAAATTCACCTGGACAGTCTCAGATTCCTCCCTCCCCTTCCTCGACCTTTCTATTTCTATCTCAGGCGACCGAATCAACACGGACATCTACTACAAACCAACCGACTCCCACAGCTACCTGGACTACACCACCTCCCATCCTGCCCCCTGTAAAAACGCCAACCCATTCTCCCAATTCCTTCG
>NC_057710.1:25307662-25318733 GCF_004010195.1 Chiloscyllium plagiosum | reverse complement strand
AAGTTTGTCCAGCAGGGTAAGATAAAAGGTAGGGAGGAGGGACTTGGGGGAGGGGCGTCGGAAATGTGATCGGTGGAAAGAGGTCAAGGTGAGGGTGATAGGCCAGACTGGGGTGGGGGCAGAGAGGTGGGGAAGAAGATTGCAGGTTAGGAAGGCGGTGCTGAGTTCGATGGATTTGACTGAGACAAGGTATTTCCCCTCCCCCCACCTTGTCTCAGTCAAATCCATCGAATTCAGCACCGCCTTCCTAACCTGCAATCTTCTTCCCGACCTCTCCGCCCCCACTCCCGTCTGACCTATCACCCTCACCTTGACCTCTTTCCACCTATCACATTTCCGACGCCCCTCCCCCAAGTCCCTCCTCCCTACCTTTTATCTTAGCCTGCTGGACAAACTTTCCTCATTCCTGAAGAAGGGCTTATGCCCGAAACGTCGATTCTCCTGTTCCCTGGATGCTGCCTGACCTGCTGCGCTTTTCCAGCAACACATTTTCAGCTTTTTCAGTATCACTCTAATCTCCAGCATCTGAAGTACCCACTTCCGCCTATATAGCTCTGGGGGCAGATTTGCCATTAATTGAACATATAGGGGCCTTAAGAGACATAAGATCTGGTGAATCACCTAACACATAAGATCATGAGACATAGGAGCAGAAATTAAGCCATTTTGCCCATTGAGTCGGCTCCACCATCCAATCATGGCTGATAAGTTTCTCAACTCCATTCTCCCACTTTCTTCCAATAATTGGTGATCTTCTTGACAATCAGGAACATCCAGCAAACCCTGGACAGGATTGGAGACTGGTTGGTGCAGGATGGGTTAGGACAGCTAACAGGACACATGCTGCATTTGATATGATTTATTTAATTGATTATTTAGTTAGTTATAAATCATACAGTTTATAAACCTGTTGGACTATAACCTGGTGTTGTGTGATTTTTAACTTTGTACACTCCAGTCCAACACTGGCTCCTCCACATCATAGTTTATTTATGATTAGATTACTTACAGTGTGGAAACAGGCTCTTCGGCCCAACAAGTCCACACCGACCCTGTGAAGAGCAACCCACCCAGACCCATTCCCCTACATTTACCCCTTCACCTAACACTATGGGTAATTTAGCATGGCCAATTCACCTGACCTGCACATCTTCGGACTGTGGGAGGAAACCAGAGCACCCGGAGGAAACCCACGCAGACACGGGGAGAATGTGCAAACTCCACACAGTCAGTTGCCTGAGGCAGGAATTGAACCAGGGTCTCTGGGGCTGTGAAGGTAAAAACAATGACTACAGATGCTGGAAACCAGATTCTGGATTAGAGTGGTGCTGGAAAAGCACAGCAGTTCAGGCAGCATCCAAGGAGCAGGAAAATCGACGTTTCGGGCAAAAGCCCTTCATCAGGAATACAGGCAGAGTGCCTGAAGGGTGGAGACATAAATGATAGGCCTACCCTTCAGGCTCCTCTGGAGCTGTGAGGCAGCAGTGCTAACCACTGTGCCACCCACAAGTATTTTGTTACAATAGTGGAGAGAGTCACCACTCCCCATGCCATCTTAAAACACACCAAAAAAACAGAAACATAGAATATAAATGCAGAAGAATAAAGAAATAAAGTGTTCAGCTTTAAAGTGCTTCTTGTTAAATGCTCCGACATTGGCTATGGACCTGGTGGCGAGGCCTGAGTCTCCTTTGCCATCGCTGAAACCAAGCTCACTATCCTACAGAGCCATCTCACTCTCACTGACAACCTCACCAGCAAAACTCCCTCACAGGAGTTTGCCAATGTGGACACCATCAATGCCACAAAGTACCACACTGGGTACCTAGCATGGCCACCTTCACGAATCAGTGGTAGAGGCAGATGCCTCCAGGAACCTGAGCTGGCCCTCGCTGGAGGAGGCAAGGATTGGGGCAGTACTGCCTCATCAATGCAGAAGCCATCAGCAAACCAAACTCTTCCTGACTCTACCAACAAAGGTCCAAACTGAGCTCCCTCTGGTCTACACTGAGCTCCCTCTGGTCCACACTGAGCTCCCTCTGCTCCACACTGAGCTTCCTCTGACCCACACTGAGCTCCCTCATGTCCACACTGGGCTCCCTCGGGTCCACACTGAGCTCCCTCAGGTCCACACTGAGCTCCCTCGGGTCCACACTGGGCTTCCTCGGGTCCACACTGGGCTCCCTCGGGTCCACACTGAGCTCCCTCGGGTCCACACTGGGCTCCCTCGGGTCCACACTGAGCTCCCTCAGGTCCACACTGAGCTCCCTCTGGTCCACACTGAGCTCCCTCGGGTCCACACTGAGCTCCCTCGGGTCCACACTGGGCTCCCTCGGGTCCACACTGAGATCCCTCGGGTCCACACTGAGCTCCCTCGGGTCCACACTGAGCTCCCTCGGGTCCACACTGAGCTCCCTCTGGTCCACACTGAGCTCCCTCAGGTCCACACTGTGCTCCCTCGGGTCCACACTGAGCTCCCTCGGGTCCACACTGAGCTCCCTCGAGTCCACACTGGGCTCCCTCGGGTCCACACTGAGATCCCTCGGGTCCACACTGAGATCCCTCGGGTCCACACTGAGCTCCCTCTGATCCACACTGAGCTCCCTCGGGTCCACACTGAGCTCCCTCTGGTCCACACTGGGCTCCCTCTGGTCCACACTGGGCTCCCTCGGGTCCACATTGAGCTCCCTCGGGTCCACATTGAGCTCTCTCGGGTCCACACTGAGCTCCCTCGGGTCCACACTGAGCTCCCTCTGGTCCACACTGAGCTCCCTCTGGCCCACACTGAGCTCCCTCTGGCCCACAGTGAGCTCCCTCGGGTCCACACTGGGCTCCCTCGGGTCCACACTGAGCTCCCTCGGGTCCACACTGAGCTCCCTCTGGCCCACACTGAGCTCCCTCTGGTCCATACTGGGCTCCCTCGGGTCCACACTGGGCTCCCTCGGGTCCACACTGAGCTCCCTCTGGACCACACTGAGCTCCCTCTGGTCCATACTGGGCTCCCTCTGGTCAACACTGAGGTCCCGCGGGTCCGCACTGGACTCACTCTGGTCCACACTGGGCTCCCTCGTGTCCACACTGGGCTCAGTCTGGTCCACACTGGGCTCCCTCGTGTCCACACTGAGCTCCCTCGTGTCCACACTGAGCTCCGTCTGGTCCACACTGGGCTCCCTCTGGTCCACACTGAGCTCCCTCCTGTGCACAGTGGGCTCCCTCATGTTCTCACTGGACTCCCTCATGTTCACACTGGGCTCATTTACCGCCGCCAATGACATTGCCATGACCAAGCTCTTCAACAATAAAATAGAAGTGGAAAAAGAAAAGAAACACGAAAAGAGTGGAAAAGAAAAAAATATAAAGCGAATCAGACAAAGTAAATGAGCCCTACTTGCGTGTAATGTGCTCCAAACCTAACACCGACCACCAGGAGAACATAAAATTACACTTTTTATTTGAAGCATGAACACCCCCAATATCCTATTTCTGTGGTGCGGATCCTATGTGACTTAATGTACTTTATATAGTGCTTTTTATGACTTGAGGAAAGCCAAAATATATCTTATCATTAAGTATTTTTGCAGTGTAGTTACTGCTTTAACGTATCATTACACCGGCCAATTTGTACACAATGTCCCTAAAACAGCACTGAGGTAACAGAGAGATCGTCTGCTCTTTTGATGATGTTAATTGAAGGAGAACTTCCCTACTCCATACAATGATGCAGCATCCGCAATACATTGGGTAGATAATGAAAAGGTTCCTGCAGACTGAAACGTAACAAATGTAACCACACTGTTTAAGAAGAGAGGAACAGGAGAGCTATAGGATGGTTAGTTTTACACCAGTAGGAGAAACAATGTTAGAATTTACTAAAAAGTATGTGATAACTGAATATGTAGATAAAATAGCAAAGTTGTGCAGTATAAGTACAGATTTGTAAACAATAAATGATGTTTGACAAACCTGTGGGAGTTTTCTTTTGAGGATATTGCTTGCAGCATTGATAAAGCAGAACCAGTGGATTTAACATATTGGATTTTCAGTTGGTTTTTAATAAGGTCCCACACAAGAGGTTAGCAAATAAAATTAGAGTGCACAGAATTGGGGAAAATATATGAGTGTGGCTTGAGAATTGGCTAACAGACAGAAAGCAAGTGGAAATAAATGGGAAATTTTCAGGATGGCAGCCTGTTACTATCAGGTTAACACATTAGTCAGTGCGGGGTCCATAACTGTTCACAGCCTCTGTAAATGATTTGAATGTGGGAGCCAATTGAGAAATTTCCAGATTTGCTGAGGAAACCAAACTGGGTGGGGTATAAATTATGAGGACGATTTAAGAAGGCTTCAAGAGGACCAAGTGATTGGGCTAGAACATGGAATATATTGTGAACAGGTGTCAAGTTATTTACTTTGGTAGAACAAACAGAAAGGCAACATAGTTTGTCAATGCTGAGCGGTTGGCAATGCAGGTGCCCAAAGGGCATCATTGTTCTGAAGTCACTTAAAACTAGCGTTAAAGTTCAGCACAGAATTAGGAAGACAAATGGTATCTCGGCCTTTATCACAAAGTGAATTGAATACAGGAGTGAAGATGCCATGTTGCAGTGCACAGACACTCAGAGAATCCTCACCTGGACTACTGTGTATAGTTTTGGTCTCTGTATCTAAAGAGAGATATAAGTATTGTTTTTATTTATTTGCGGAATATGGGTGTTGATGGCTGGCCAGCATTTATTGCCTGACCTAGTTTTCCTTGAGAAGGTGGGGTCAGCTGCCTTCTTGAACCGCTGCAGTCCACCTGCTCTGGGTTGAGCTACAATGCACTTAGGGATGGAATTCCAAGATTTTGACACAGCAACAGTGAAGGAAAGGCAATCTATTTCCAAGTCAGGACAGTTAGTGGCTTGGAGGGGACCTCCCAGATTGCGGTGTTCCCATATATCTGCTTTCCTTGTCCTTCTTGGAAGTGGTTTTGTGTTTGGAAGGTGCTGTCTGAGGTGCATTTTGTAGGTAGTTCACACTGCTGCTACTGAATGTTGGTGAGGGAGGGAGTAGGTGTTGATATAATGCCAATCACACCACAATCCTGGGTGGTGTCAAGCTTCTTGAGTAGTGTTGGAGCTGCACTCATCTAGGCAAGTGGAGAGTATTCCATCACACTCCTGACATGTGCGTGAAGATAGTGGATAGGCTTTGAGAAGTCAGGAGGTGAGTTATTCACTGCAGTATTCCGAGCCCCTGACCTGCTTTTATAGCCACTGTGTTTATGTGGCAAATCCAGTTGAGTTTCTACTCAATGATACCCTCAGGATGTTGCTTATGGGAGATTCAGTGGTGATAACACCATTGAATGCTGGGGTGAGGTGGGTGGTTAGATTGTCTCTTATTGGTGATGGTCATAGCCTGGTATTTGTGTGACACGAGTGTTACCTACCACTGAGAGGCACAGAATAACTGGTCCAGACTTGAAAAGTCTCTGATGTAATAACTAACAGCCACAGCTTACAGCAACTGATGAGAAGAAATAAATTTCCTTTCTTCAGCATTGATATGTTTTTTTGTTTTGACTGCAGAGAGAATGAGAGCTTTTTCCCTTTTCAGAGGGCCAAAGGTTTCTGACCAAACATCCATACACAGAAACTGTTCAGTTACCTGGGAGCAAGTCAATAGCTTTTGTCATTGATAACTGGTCATTGCAGAGCACTCAGCTACTTATCACTGGCCAAAGCTTCATTCCTACACACCCCTTGGTTCTAGCTCATCTGGAACTAAGTTTCCCTTACTGCTTGAACAAACAGCTGTGTAAACAGCACTTGCAGTAAGCATCAGATAACTTTTTTTAAATTGCAGTAATTCTTTGCAAATTCATCATTTTTTAAAACAGCCTCTTTCCCATTTCAGTTCAAAATCCAAAACATAGAAAAATAAAAAGATACAATCTGAACAGTAACCACAACCTTCTGACTAAACTTTGTTGTTTTCAAAATGAAATGGACAACTTATTCATTTAGAGAATGTGGGCATTTCTGGCAAGATCTACATTTATTGTTTAGCTCCAGATGTGCTCGAGATGGTGGCAGTGAATCAGCTCCTTGAACATTAATTGCAGTTTGGGTGACAAAGGTGATCTGTAGAATTGTCTAGCTGGAGAGGTTGAGTATTTTAATTCAACAACTGAGTGAAGATATCTTGGAGGGGAAATTTCAGATGGTGCAGACGTTCTTGTACAGCTGCTGCTTTTTCATTCTCAATAATATAGGTTGGATGTCAAGAACCTTGAGTTTTTGCAGTGCATGATGGTGGAGGATGGAAACACTCTAAGTGGCGGATGCGAAACCAATCTAATGTGTCGCTTTATCCTGAATGGTATCAAGCTTAGAGTCATAGAGATGTACAGCATGGAAACAACCCATCCATGCCAACCAGATATCCCAAATCACCGACCAGATATCCCAAACCAATCTTGAATGTTGTTGCTGAGCCATAGAAGAGAGATGCATTCCATCTCACTCCAAATGTAACAAAGCAGGACATCAGTGGGGCCAAGTCTGACAATGGCATAGATTTTCTGAATCATTGAATTAAGCTTTGTTTCCTTTCTACATTACTACATATGAATGCTCCTTATATGTTGTTGTATACTGTATGGTATATAAGCAATATCTGAAACTCCATGGGGAGGGTATTGACTTGGAGAGGTATATGCTTATCAATATCTAGTGCAGATGGTAAAGGAGGTGAAATTTATAAAGTATCAGAAAGGCAATATACACTGAACGCTCAATAACAGCAACACTGACCTGATTTTTAAGACCAGCAAGGGCTTCCTGAGACCAAAGCAGAAATTGCCGAAAAAGCTCAGCAGGTCTGGCAGCTGAGGGAGGGTCACCACACTTGATATTTGGATTTCTCTCCATAGATGCTGCCAAACCTGCTAAGCTTTTCCAATTTCCAATTATGTTTCTGATTAACAGCATCCACAGTTTCTGTGGGCTTTCTGAAACCTCTTAATATGAACATGAGAATACAGTCAGTTCTGCTATAATATGTGTTTCTTTAACATGAATTGGCTTTAACGCGATTGAAAAATTTAGACTATTATTTGCAGAAGGCAAACTTTCCTTACCTGTAACGGCTATAACCCAGCCACTCTAGTTTAAATGGCATGGCTATTGCGTGATTTTCTTATAACACAAGATCGCATAAGAATGGAACCATTGTATTAACCAGAACCGACTGTACAGTGGTAGCTGACAGAGTGGGAGAGGTTGAAGGGCAATGACTGTTTGGTGACTATGTCACTATGTAATCAGTCTTCATAACTACTTTCTTACTTGCTAGTAACAAAACATATACAATGGCTGACTGATGTAAGATATTGATTTAACATTGTTTTATCACACCCAGGAGTAAAACCTTATATAAAATGTATTTTAAAAAGGTCTTTCTAGCACAATCTCATGATATCGTTCCCAGCGTCTTGCACAAACTTTAAAAACCTCAGGCTACACGACAGTAATAGATGAAAATTATTGTCTGTGTACAATTTATTCTAATTGTAAACTTGGATGGTGCTTCAAAGTATAACAGAGATGGCTCAGTTTTGGTTTGTATCAACCTGATCAAAGTCCATCTGACTAAAAGGGAAAATTAAATGCTCAAAAGCCTCCCTGCAAGTTTAATGCAATGTGCCAAGTATTTAAACTGATGATATGAGTGTATAATGTGGATGATTTAATTTTTGTTCTAAGTGCAGAGTAAGAAGGCATGGAAGCATGAAGAAGGACTTTATAGTGTAAACTCATGTTGTGTTCTGCACATATTAACCAGTTTCTCATCTCAAATATCCAGCACTATGGACTTAGTGCCTTCACTAACACTTCTCAATCTTAAAATGATGTGTGTAGGTTAACATATTTTCAGAACAAAAGAGTTGAAAGAGTATCTATTAGGATAACAAATTGAAAAATGGGGACTGGATTCTCTCTGAAACAAGATGGTTTTTGAGCCACCCATATTGTAGAATGGTGTAAGAATCTGAAAGGGTTTAGTGGGGTGGCTCAGTGGTTAGCACTGCTGCCTCACAGTGCCAGGGACTCGGGTTTGAATCCACCCTCAGGTGACTGTCTATGTGGAGTTTGCACATTCTCCCTGTGTGTCCATGGGTTTCCCCCATGGCCCAAACATATGCAGGTTAGGTGGATTGGCCATGGGTTACAGGGCAGGGGATTAATTTGCTGCCTGGAGAATCAGTGTGGACTTGATGGGCTGAATGGCCGGCTTCCACACTGTAGGAATTCTCTGATCCTGAGGCATGCCTTTAGCACCATTCACTAGGGTGGCATGGTGTGAACTTGTGAGCAGAACAGCTTAGGATCTCAAAAGAGGGAAACTAAACACTCACACGATCCTTATAATCTCTGGAACAATGTCTAACATATCAATGTAACCTGCAAATAATTGCTGACATACAATAAGCTACGTTTTGTTAGCTAGTAAAGATTCTTCTACTTAGAGCAGGATGTGGTTTTCTTCCGCAGCACTAGATCAAGTAGACCCTGTCATGTTTTTACACTTAAAAAGGATGGTGGCAGCAAAAATATGACAAGGTGAGGCGCAGACTTGGTTTGACTGCCCACGCAACATAGTGAGGTGTGGTGGGGAGAACATCTAGTTGCCACATACCAAATACTGCAATCTGTGGAGATCTGAAGATTATTCATTATCTTCAGACTCAGTCAGTCAGCAGCAGGGAAGAGCTGAAGATTAGACAGTCCTACAGAAGGAACCTTTGTGACAAGATTCAACTAAGGTGAATCAACAATAAATGATAAACATATTTCGGACTAGGTAAGAAATGTGCTGCAGGAGAAAAGTTAGGGACTCCCTGGAGAATGAGCATTAGTTACTCCATGGCAGATGCAGGCACATTGGTGTGGAATCGTAGAATCCCTGCAGTGTGGGAACAGGCCATTTGGCCCAACAATTCCACACTGATCCTCGAAGAGTATCCCACCCAGAACCATTCCCCTACCCTATTACTTTTTGCATTTCCCCCGACTAATGCACCTAACCTACACATCCCTGAACACTATGGGAAACTGAGCATGGCCAATTTACCTGATCTGCACATCTTTGGACTGTGGGAGGAAACTGGGGCACCCAGAGGAAACCCACACAGACACAGGGAGAATGTGCAAATTCCACACAAACAGTCGCCCTAGGCTGGAATCAAACCTGGGTCCAGGGCGCTATGAGGCAGCAGTGCTAACCACCGAGCCACCGTGCTGCTCTCCCCCACCCCCAATGAGCCACCATATGCCCATGGTGGTCTGTAGGAGTACTTCCACCCTGAGGTTCAGCTGGAAATTAAAAGACCTCAGCGTAAAGTCAAAATCTTTTGTCAACCTGAAAACTTTACGAAATGTCACAGTAGTTCAGGCTGGGAACACATAAACTAAGCAAAGTGCTTGTTGCTGAGCTTGAGCATCACTGTCACAGTGGGCACTATGGGAGATGGCTACAGCAAGTGAAATCAATGATTAGAAAAGCAATTCAGACAGCGATGGCAGACACAGGCATGTCATAAAGCTGATTTAAAACAACAAAAGGTCAGATCCGAAATCTGAGAAATGCTGGCCTTATTGAAGAATAAAGTTTGGCTACTTTATTAAGGCCACAGAAAAGGCAGGAGAGCTTTCAATAATAAAAACAGAAATTGCAGGTGAAACTCAGCAGGTCCAACAGCATCTGTGAGAAGAAAGCAGAGGTAACATTTCAGCCCAGTGACTCTTCATCAGAACTTTTCATCAAACTTCACCGGACTCAAAACATTTTGGTCGAGAGTGTGGTGCTGGAAAAGCACAGCAGGTCAGGCAGCATGTGAGGAGCAGGAGAGTCGATGTTTCGGGCAGAAGCCTTTCCTCAGGAATGAGACTGGGGGCTGAGGGGGTGGTGAGCTAAATGGGAGGGTGTGGGGCCAGGGGGAAGATAGCTGGAGTCCGATTGGTAGAGGAAGATGGGGGTAATTGTGATAGGTCGGAGAGAAGGTTGGAGCAGATAGGTGTGAAGGAAGATGGACAGGTTAGTCAGGTCATGAGGCCAGTACTAAGCTGGAAGGTTGGAACTGGGGTAAGGTGTAGGGAGGGGAAATGAGGAAACTGGTGAAATCTACATTGATGCCATGGGGTTGGAGGGTTCCAAGGTGGAAGATGAGGCATTCTTCCTCCAGCTACCTTCCTCCCAACCCCACACGCTCCCATTCACCTCACCACCCCCTCTGCTCACAGCCTCATTCCTGATGAAGAGCTTTTGCCCAAAACATCGATTCTCCTGCTCCTCGGATGCTGCCTGACCTGCTGTGCTTTGCCAGCACCACATTCTCATCGCTAATCTCCAGCCTCACGTTCGCCTATTTGATCAAAACATTTTACTTTGTTTTCTTCCCAGAGATGCTGCCAGACTTGCTGAGTTTCTTCAGCACTCACAATTCTTTGTCTTATTGTAGAGCGTTGAATAAACTGCATTAAAGATATGAAGTGTACGAGTGGGAATAATGCAGAAAAAATATTATTTCAAAAAAGCAGGATTTATCATAATGGTGGGAAACATTTAGCAAAACCAGGACTTAAACATGCATCATTTATTAAAGTAGCAGGAGTTTGCATCAATATTTACTGTGGAAAAGGATATGGAAGATATAGACTGTAGGGAAATAGATGGTGACATCTTGCAAAATGTCCATACTACAGAGGAGGAAGTGTTGGATGTCTTGAAACGGGTAAAGATGGATAAATCCCCAGGACCTGATCAGGTGTGCCTGAGAACTCTGTGGGAAGCTAGGGAAGTGATTGCTGGGCTCCTTGCTGAGATATTTGCATCATCGATAGTCACAGGTGAGGTGCCGGAAGACTGGAGGTTGGCTAACGTGGTGCCACTGTTTAAGAAGGGCAGAAAAGAAAAACCAGGGAACTATACACTGGTGAGCCTGACCTCGGTGGTGGGAAAGTTGTTGGAGGGAATCCTGAGGGACAGGATGTACATGTATTTGGAAAGGCAAGGACTGATT
>NC_057710.1:25298134-25306963 GCF_004010195.1 Chiloscyllium plagiosum | reverse complement strand
GGGTGGGGGAGTCCAGAACTAGAGGGCATAGGTTTAGGGTGAGAGGGGAAAGATATAAAAGAGACCTAAGGGGCAACTTTTTCACACAGAGGGTGGTATGTGTATGGAATGAGCTGCCAGAGGAAGTGGTAGAGGCTGGTACAATTGCAACACTTAAGAGGCATTTGGATGGGTATATGAATAGGAAGGGTTTGGAGGAACATGGGCCGGGTGCTGGCAGGTGGGACTAGATTGGGTTGGGATATCTAGTCAGCATGGATGGGTTGGACCAAAGGGTCTGTTTCCATGCTGTACATCTCTATGACTCTAAGTCGATAAGGTCATCAAGGAATCAGTAATCATTCATTAAGGATTGCAAACAATGATATTCATCCATTTCAGCTGCTAAGGCGGCAGTCCTCCAAATTCTCCATTGAAGAGTCCTAATAAAATTGGAGTCAATAGGAATCAGGGGGAAAACTCTCTGCTGGTCAGAGTCATATCTGGCACATAGGAAGATGGTTGTGTTCAGTGGAGGTCAGTCATCTCAGCTCCAGGATATCTCTGCAGGAGTTCCTCAGAGTAGCGTCCTTGGCCCAATCATCTTCAGCTGCTTCATCAATAACCTTCCCTCCATCACAAGGTCAGAAGTGGGATGTTCACTAATGATTGCACAACGTTCAGCACTATTCGCAACTATCCATGGTCAAAGAGGAAATTATCATTCACCAGTAAGTGATTTGAAATGGTGACCGTATGCTTTGAAATCTAATAACCTGGCACCCATATCAAGCATCATGTAACCAATTGTTTGGACAAATGGTAAATGCAGTTTGTATTGAAGATGATTTGGAACTGAGATGGTTATAGCTACAGCCTTTGTTGGCATCAAGAAGTTGGTTGATCTACAAATTTGTTACCAGTTATCAATGACAGAATAACACGCCTGCCAACAACTGTGTAATTGGTTCTCAGGTAACCGATCAGCTTGGATCTGAGAGAGGGAAGTGATCAATTCTTCCACTGCTTGGGAGTGGTCTCTCTGTTTTCTGCAATCAAAAGTATTTTTAAACTTCAAGAAAACCAATCTCCTGAAACAATTGCTGGAAACTGTGATAATCGGTTGCTGTGTGGATGAAGAGATCTATACCAAGCTTCCTCAATGCTCAGTCCAGATCTTATGTGTCATAAATGGCTCTTTTCATTACACGTATGGCACCACTGATGTGGAAATTAGTCTCATCACTCACTTTGGCCAGTAGATAATTTTTCTTGCCTTCCTCAGATGACACTCAATTCCTTGATTATTTGCATTGATGCACTTCAGCATTTTTCTCACTTCTTTATGGATAATGATTCTATTTCTTTCAGACAAGGTGCCTTGGGCTCCTTAGACAGCACTTTCCAAAACAAGAACTACCACCATCTAGAAGAATGCAAGCTCCCCTTCAAGCCACTCACCATCCCGACTCCAATAGATTGCCATTCCTTCAGTGTTGGTAGGTCAAAATCCTGGAAGTCCTTCTCTCATGACCTTGTGGGTGGACCTCTTCCAAATGGATAACAGCTGTTCATGAAGGCAGCTTACAACTATATTCTCAAGGACAACTAGGGCTGGGCAATAAATGCCGGCCCAGCCTGTGACACCCATATCCCAAGAATGGATAAAAAAAACTTCATCTCTGTATGCCTAAAACTACTATACAACAACTGTGCCCTTGATACTTCAGGCCATCCTTTGAATAATACTTACTGCAGCACTTGCGGGGTGCATCTTATCACATTGATTTGAGAAAGGTGTTTGTCTTTTAGCTTCAGCCTCACTGCAGGTTCTCAAGCTTTTACTTCTTAATAAAATGTCATGCTCTGCCCTAGTAATTCAATTTTCTCTACAGGCGGGCTCTCACGGCAAAATATAATGTAGGTTGGGTTTTTCCTTGCTCGAATCTCACATCCATATGATAATCTCTGTGAACAAAATCATATTCTTTACAGATTCTTTCAAGCTGATAGTAACAATTTGAAGAATATGCTTTGAAGTAATTCACGGTTGGAGACCACTGTCACATTGTCTCTGCTAAACAGGTCTTGATTAAAATGCTCACAAGCAAGCACAATAACCAGGTGCCCTTTCTCAATTTGAGTCTAGCATCGTTCAGTGTACATTACCATTCTGGATGCAAATACAACTAATTGCTCCAAGCTCTGTCTTGCTGGCATCGTTCTGCTGAGTTTCTCTGGCATTTTCTGTTTCTGTTTCAGATTTCCATCATATGGACTATATAGAAAGCCTTCATTCTATATCTTACATCTGTTCCAGTTCATACCTTGTCAGAATCCAACCAAAGTCCTTTGAGTCAGTGCATGACCAACGCACTTGACTTCAGGCATCTTTGAGTGTACCTTTTTCTTACTCAATGTGAGGTTCAATTGACTGTTCTGATCTCCAGAAGTTGCACCAGATCCTGATAGCGATCTACAATGTCTCCTTTCATTATGCCTCCACATCCATGGACCACATCACCAACACAGCTTCCAATCGAGGAAGATCACTGACAGTTTTCTGTAATCTATGCTGATACTCTTCAGGAGAAATGGAAATGCCATCATGCATCTCCTGAAATTTCCTAATTGCTGCCATCATCTAGCTTCACTTGCCAGTATCCATCCTTCCCATTCAGCTGAGTAAAGCCTTTACCTTCACATGCTGTGGCTGCCACAGACTGAACACAGAGGTACATGTTGCAGAGGTAGAGGTCACATGGCTACTATGGTGAGCCAGCCTGTACACAGAATACAATTACATGTTTACACAGAGAAACTGTGACCACGGGGGCGAGGCACGGGCGCCAGTCGGCCGGTGGACAGTCCTTTGGGTTCAGAATCACTGGCCACCCGGGTGTTTTCCTATCTTCCTGGTGGTGGAAATTGAATAAAGATTCGTGCACTTTGTGTCTCTCACTGTGTCTCACACCTGCACACACACAGCATGGGTGCTGGGGAAAAAATAAGCACTACCGCGGTTAGGCGGTAGTGTGGGGGTTAAATTTAAAGAAACAAAAAACAGGTGTGTCAGGGGTTAAAAAAAAGATTAAAAAAAAACAAGAGTGTTTCACACAGCATTGCCTTTTGTGAAGTGCTTGTCACTGGTTACTCGGGTGTTTCCTTTCGAGAGCTGGATCAGTGTGAGTGTGTGCACGTGCAAGGACTCTCCTCCTTGAAGGGGTCTGAGAGAAAAGGGACTATCCCTGGACCAGCTGCCCCACACAAAAAAATAAAAAAGAGAAACTGTGACCACCTTCAAAGTCACTACAACCAGGAGCTGATTACAGGAGTCTCTGTTAAACTGACACTTACAGCTTTGACGGGAATTTAAATAACTCTCATTAGTCTTCAGGCTCTGTTTTGGAAAGACAATTTTCTTCAGCGGGTCATTAGAGATGAGTATTAAATGTTGGCTTAGAAAGCGACACCCACATACCATTAAAGTTTTAAAAACAGTTAAAGGAGGTGCTGGAAAGGGGTGTGCATGACTGTCAATGCTGACAGCCTTTATATAAATCCTCAGAGCAGGGAATGAACAGGTCATTGGAAGCTTTATTCTACTAATTGATGCTTTGTCTCTTTTGTTATCCATTTCAGGCCAATAAAGATCAGGGTAGTTTTTACAAGTTAAATATAATGGATGTCCAATGCAATTTAGGGGTTCAGGTCCATAACTTTTTAAAATGTTGCATCAGGAACAGAAAGTATTCAAGAAGGCTAATGGAATGCTACCCATCATATCAAGAAGACTGGAGTATAGGGACGCAGACGTTATGCTGCAGTTATACAAAACCCTAGTTAGACCCCAGTTAGAGTACTTTGAGCAGATCTGGGTACCACACATTAGGAAGAATGTTTTGGTCCTGGAGGGGGTTCAATGCAGGCTTACAAGGGTGATACCTGGACTTCAGGGGGTAAGTTATGAGAAGTTAAACAAATTAGTTCTTTATTCTCTAGAATTTAGAAGGTTAAGGGGTAATCTAATCAAGGTCTTCAGGATATTAACAGGGAAAGACAGGGTAGATCAAGATAAGCTATTTTCATTGGTTGAAGATTCTAGAACTAAGGCACATAGTCTAAGAATTAGGGCCAGGCCATTCAGGAGTGACATTCGAAAGCACTTCTACACGCAAAGAGTAGAGGAGATTTGGAACTCCCTTCCTCAAACAGTAGTCGGTGTTAATTCAATTGTTTAGTTTAAATCTGAGGGTATAAAGGGATATAGGCCCAAGGCAGGCCTATGGAGTTAGGCCTCAGAGTAGCCATGATATCAATGAGTGATAAAGCAAGCTCAAGGGCCTGATTGACCTGTTGCTGTTCCTGTTTCTATGTGTGTGTCCAATGTACTGCTTCAGCCTTATCAATGGATAACTCCTCCTGATGCCCAATAATGTTTAAGGAGGCCCATGAATGGTGCCCCAGCATCAGCCTGGACTGAAGCTCAGGAAAAGGACTTTGGTGACATTGATGCTCACTAGCAACGTTTGGGTAAGTAGCAGGTTCTGCTCCTGGAGCTTGTGTCGACAGATGAATTACAACCTATCACAATTCTGATATGGCATTCTTCAAACATATCAACTTTTGGTCTACAGACTGTAGTCTTCAACAAACAGCTCCCAGTTTTAAAGAAGAGTCATACTGGACTCGAAATGTTAACTCTGTTTCTCTCTCCACAGACGCTACCCGACTTGTTGAGTTTTTCCGGAATTCTCTGTGTTTGTTTGACCTCCCAACCCTCAACCTATACCTTCAAGCAAGTTCACTTGTTGCCTGTTTTGCTTACCAAGATGGTATTTCTCTTCCTCCAACAGCTCCTCCATCCATAGCTATGAAGCCAAGTTAGCCTCAGTGATACATGGTGAAGGCATAATCAGGAAGTGTAAAGGAAAGACCAAAAACTAATGTTCTCCAGCCAATCCCTCAGAGGTACAACAGCATTTAGATATCTATGCGTCAAGCAGTGCTCCCCATCAAGTTGGGCCATTCCAGAATGCAATCCCACCAGCTGGCTGCAGGGGGAGAATTCTCTACCATTCATTGTACCACAGGAACCTGGTTTGTCTACATTAACGCAGCATATGTCTGCTTCTACTAGGCACTGCAATCACTGAAATCACAAAATGATAGGCCAAGCAGTGACTGCAAGAACTGTCCACTCCTTTGACTTGATTAATCGTAATTAGCTTCCATCCCCCATCCCCAACCACTTGCTTACCCATCCCTTCCATTCCCATCCAGCAAATCAATTCCATCTTCTTTTAGAATTTGAATCAGTTATGACATGTAGACATCTGGAACCATTTGAGATTATATCTTTGATGACAAATGTGCAGCTGAAATCTTGTCTGGTGATATTATGGTCTGTAGCTCTCACTTCCCCCTTAATGAAGAGCAACATTTGCCTTTATTAAGGAGAAAGATACAGAGAAAGGAATTCATCATTACACTCCACTCCATGTCCTATCTGCATCCAGTTATATACATCACAGATCTCGAAGAATGTTTTATTCCAATCGAAGTCAAAACACAGTTATATGTCACAGCAGACACTTATTTTGACTTTACCCTGTGATATGTTATGCATTACAGAGTGAAATATTTCCAGAAGTTAATTTATCTTATCAAACAAAATCAAAGTCCCGTGACTAAAGTTCCATCTTTCAAGGAGATTCTCCACAGAATGGTTCAGGTTTTCTTTTTGTGAAGTCCAGCAGGTTCAATGTTCTTTCGGCCTGTTTGGATGAAAGTGGTGGCTGCAGGTTGAATGAATAATCTGACCATGGTTCATGGTAGAGGTAGCTGTTCAAACACTGGGAGCTAATGGGAATGTAGGGATTGTACATTCATGGTGGTAAACAGAGATAACTCCAAATGGCTGCTACCTGCCCAGTGCCAGGGTTTGGGATGTCTGCTATGGCCTAAAGAGGAAGCTGCAGTCTACGGAGGAGGAGGGTCCAGTGGTCATGGACACTATTAACAAACACAGAACAAGTAAAGCAGCTCAGCTGAGGGATTACAACCAGCTAGGGGCTAAAGGTAGAACTTCAGAGGTAACAGTCTCAGGATTACTACCTGAAGTATGAGCGAATTGCCATGTTGTAAGTAAAATTCGAGAGTTAAATGCAAGGCTCAGATATTAGTGTTGGAGAAACAAGCTTCAAATTATGGCACACTAGCACTCAGCTCCAGGCAAGAGTCATCAAGTTGTAGAGTGCAGGACAGGCCCTTTGGCCCATTGAAGAGGGAGCTGTACAATTGATCTTCATCTGAACCATACTGAAACTTTAATTAATTCATAAGGTGTGGTCCTTACTGGTGAGCATTTATTGTCCATCCCTAATTGCTAATGGGATAGTTAAGAGTCAACCATCTTGTTGCTGGTGTAGAGTCATATGTAGTCAAGATTAGAGTGGTGCTGGAAAAGCACAGCAGGTCAGGCAGCATCTGAGGAGCAGGAAAATCAACATTTTGGGCAGGAGCCCTGCCAGAAATGGTGATTTTCCTGCTCCTCAGATGCTGCCTGACCTGCTGTGCTTTTCCAGCACCACTCTAATCTTGACTCTAATCTCCAGCATCTGCAGTACCCACTTTCGCCTGGAGTCATATGTAGGCCAAACTGGATAAGAATTGCACTTTTTTTCCTAAAGGACACTAGTGAATCAGATGGACTTCTATTTTCCCAACAATCGACAATAGCTTCTTAATTCCATACTCTTTATTCAATTCACCATCTGCCACAGTCCCAGAACATGACCTGGGTCTATGATTTAATAATGTCGGGAGAATGCCAGTGGACCATCACCTCTCTGGTGAATCATATAACTAAAGTGGCATAGAAAGATTAAACTAAATAGTGGGGGAGGTCAAGGATCACATTTTGGAAGATGTGATAACTTGAAGGAAGAAGGCAACTTGATAGAAGCTTGGGAAAAAGTGATCAGGACATGGCAGGAAGAGAGGGTGTACAAATCTCAGAATGCTCTAGCAGATAGGCTAGAGGTTAAAAATCATGGAGAGCAGAGAATTAAAGAAGCTGTATTGAATGTAATTGCATTTCTAACAAAACAGATTCATTGAAAGTACAAATAGAAATAAATATGTATGATTTAGTAGCCATAACAGAGACATGGCTGAAAGATGAGAGTCTGAGTTCTGAACATAAATATTAATCAGGCATGACCAGGGCCTGATTAAGTTTAGAAGTTTTAATTTTAAAGAGTTCCTAACTGTGAGCCAGAGAGACTTGGAATGCACAAGGAAAGATTGGGCCTTGCTTATCCCAGGATTTAAGCCCACACAATATTCTCCAACTGTATGGCTCAATCACAATATCCTTAGTCTGGAAATCCCAAATTACCACCTACCTTAAATGAGGATCTGTTTGTTCAGGTTCACCATAAATATACTCACACATCCCGTACTGCTCCTGCTGGGGAATGGCCACCTGAGGTCTGAGAATCTGTCGAACCTGCTCTTCTCTTTATTCTTGCGGGGATTAGAAGAGAGAGAGTAGGATCCTTCCCCCGTTATGGCCAGGAGATCTGGGAGCTTCAATGGTCTCAAAACTCTTGCCAATGATGTCCAGCATGGCACTCTATCAGTGGCCCAGCGTGGTGGTGATTCAGCTAAGTGCAGAGATCTTTCAGTGGTCCGATGAGATGATCTCTCAGTGGCCCCACGTGGCAGTGTCTCAATGGCCCGGTGTGGTGGTGTCTCAGTGGCCCGGTGTGGTGGTGTCTCAGTGGCCTGGCGTGGTGGTCTCACAGTGGCCCGACGTGGTGGTCTCTTAGTGGCCCGGCGTGGCGGTCTCACAGTGGCCCGTTGTGGTGGTCTCTTAGTGGCCCGGCGTGGCGGTCTCTTAGTGGCCCGTTGTGGCGGTGTCTCAATGGCCCATTGTGGTGGTGTCTCAGTGGCCCGGTGCTGTGGTCTTTCAGTGGCCCGGTGTGGCGGTCTCTCAGTGGCCCAGTGTGGTGGACTCTCAGTGGCCCGGTGAGGTGGTGTCTCAGTTGCCCGGCGTGGTGGTGTCTCAGTGGCCCGGTGTGGTGGTGTCTCAGTGGCCCGGTGAGGTCGTCTCTTAGTGGCCCGGAATTGTGTTATTTCAGTGGCCTGGTATGGCATTATCTCAGTGGCCGGATTTGGTGGTCACTCAGTGGCCCCATGTGGTGCTGTCTCAATGGCCCAGTGTGGTGGTATTTGAGTGGCCCGGTATGGCAGTATCTCAGTGGCCCGGTGTGGTGGTTTCTCAGTGGCCCAGTGTGGTGGTTTCTCAGTGGCCCGGTATGGCAGTGTCTCAGTGGCCCGGTGTGGTGGTGTCTGAGTGGCCCGGTGTGGTGGTCTCTCAGTGGCCCGGTGTGGTGGTGTCTCAGTGACCCGGCGTGGTGGAGTCTCAGTGACCCGGCGTGGTGGTATTTGAGTGGCCCGGTATGGCAGTATCTCAGTGGCCCGGCGTGATGGTCTCTTAGTGGCCCAGTGTGGTGGTCTCTCAGTGGCCCGGTATGGCAGTGTCTCAGTGACCCGGCGTGGTGGTCTCTTAGTGGCCCAGTGTGGCGGTGTCTCAGTGGCCCGGTATGGCAGTATCTCAGTGGCCCGGTGTGGTGGTCTCTTAGTGGCCCGGTGTGGTGGTCTCTCAATGGCCCGGTGTGGTGGTATTTCAGTGGCCCGGTATGGCAGTACCTCAATGGCCCGGTGTGGTGGTCTCTCAGTGGCCCGGTGGTCTCAGTGACCCGGTGTGGTGGTGTCTCAGTGGCCCGGTGTGGTGTCTCAGTGACCCGGTGTGGTGGTGTCTCAGTGACCCGGTGTGGTGGT
>NC_057710.1:25294337-25297080 GCF_004010195.1 Chiloscyllium plagiosum | reverse complement strand
TGTGGTGGTGTCTCAGTGGCCCGGTGTGGTGGTCTCTCTATGGCCCGGTGTGGTGGTGTCTCAGTGGCCCGGTGTGGTGGTCTCTCTATGGCCCGGTGTGGTGGTGTCTCAGTGGCCCGGTGTGGTGGTCTCTCAATGGCCCGGTGTGGTGGTGTCTCAGTGGCCCAGTGTGGCGGTCTCTCAGTGGCCCGGCGTGGCGGTCTCTCAGTGGCCTGGTGTGGCGGTCTCTCAGTGGCCCGATGTGGTGGTGTCTCAGTGGCCCGGTGTGGTGGTCTCTCAGTGGCCGGATGTGACAGTCTCTCAGTAAACCGGTGTGGTGGTGTCTCAGTGGCCCAGTGTGGCGGTCTCTCAGTGGCCCGGTGTAGTGGTGTCTCAGTGGCCCGGCATGGTGGTCTCTTAGTGGCCCAGTGTGGCGGTCTCTCAGTGGCCCGGCGTGGTGTCTCAGTGGTCCAGTGTGGTGGTCTCTCAATGGCCCGGTGTGGTGGTGTCTCAGTGGCCCGGTGTGGTGGTCTCTCAATGTCCCGGTGTGGTGGTGTCTCAGTGGCCCGGCATGGTGGTCTCTTAGTGGCCCAGCGTGGCGGTCTCTCAGTGGCCCGGTGTGGTGGTGTCTCAGTGGCCCGGTGTGGTGGTGTCTCAGTGGCCCGGTGTGGTGGTGTCTCAATGGCCCGGTGTAGTGGTGTCTCAGTGGCCCGGTGTGGTGGTCTCTCAATGGCCCGGTGTGGTGGTGTCTCAGTGGCCCAGTGTGGCGGTCTCTCAGTGGCCCGGCGTGGTGGTCTCTCAGTGGCCTGGTGTGGCGGTCTCTCAGTGGCTTGGTGTGGTGGTCTCTCAGTGACCCGGTGTGGTGGTCTCTCAGTGGCCCGATGTGGTGGTGTCTCAGTGGCCCGGTGTGGTGGTCTCTCCGTGGCCGGATGTGACAGTCTCTCAGTAAACCGGTGTGGTGGTGTCTCAGTGGCCCAGTGTGGCGGTCTCTCAGTGGCCCGGTGTGGTGGTGTCTCAGTGGCCCGGTGTGGTGGTGTCTCAGTGGCCCAGTGTGGCAGTATCTCAGTGGCGCAGTGTGGTGTTCTCTCAGTTGCCCGGTGTGGCAGTATCTCAGTGGCCCAGTGTGGTGGTCTCTCAGTGGCCCGGTGTGGTGGTCTCTCAGTGGCCCGGTGTGGCAGTCTCTCAGTGGCCCAGTGTGGTGGTCTCTCAGTGGCCCGGTGTGGTGGTCTCTCAGTGGCCTGGCGTGGTGGTGTTTTGGCCTGGTGCAGTGGTCTCTCAGCGTCTTGGTGTGGCGTTAGCATGGACTCAAGGTGATTCCGCGAAGTGTGGTCCTACCGTGGCTAGGCACTTACGAAAGATTGTAATGTTTGAACTTTTAGCTTTATTTCTTTATTTTCTACTTAAAACTAAGAATATGTCACTGTATTATAATTATTGTAATGTTTAAGTTCTAACTTTGTTCTTTCTTTCCACCATATTCTGAAGATTCTGTATCTAGATACTTGTATCTGAGATGACACCTTGTGTGGTGACATTACTAAAGTTTTATTGTACTTTTGTACTTCAGTACATGTGACAATAAAATCAAAATCAAATCATTTGAGTGCTTCTCAGTGATTCTGAGTCAGGATTATCCAATGTAGAACGATATGTTGCTGCTGATGACATGTTGTTGTTGATGTCATTAAAAGGAAGATAGTGGTTTGGTGGCATTATAGTAATCCAGAGGTCCAGGTAATGGCAGGTGGGATTTGAATTCAGTAAAAGAAACTTGCACATAAAAAATCTAATGATGTTAATTGTTGTGAAATCTTTACCCATTTACCCAGTAGTTCGTTCCTCTATTCTTCTGACCAACTTGGCCGCATCATATTCCATCTGCCACTTCTTTGCCCACTCTCCTAATCTGTCCAAGTCCATCTGCAGTCTCCTCACTTCCTCACCACTACCTGTCCCTCCAACTACCTTTGTGTCATCTGCAAACTTAGCAACAATGCCCTCAGTTCCTTAATTGTTAAGGAATTGTTAACATATAATATGAATAGTCATGGTCCCAACACTGGTCCCTGAAAAACTCCACTAGTCACGCCCTGAAAAACAGACCCCTATATCGCCACTCTGCCTTCTGCCGGTCAGCCAGTCTGGAGAGTGTCTCAGAGCTAAACAACAGGCTTATACTATCCTCAAAGAATGTTTCAGAGTGCATTTTACATTGTTCCAATGTGATTCTTCTCCAGAGTTTAAACTATTTCATTGAAAACCAGATGGTTACTGTATAATGTGCCATCACTGGCCAAGTATAAGCAGCTTATTCATTGTATCTTTTTAATTTTTATATTTAGTACAGACCTAGCCTCATCAAGGTCAAAACTGGCTGTATATCATTGGAAACGTTCAAGAGCTAAACATGGTGGGCAAGTTGTTGGAGGGAATCCTGAGGAACAGGATGTACATGTATTTGGAAAGGAAAGGACTGATTCGGGATAGTCAACATGGCTTTGTGCATGGGAAATCATGTCTCACAAACTTGATTGAGTTTTTTGATGAAGTAACAAAGAAGATTGATCAGGGCAGAGCAGTAGATGTGATCTATATGGACTTCAGTAAGGCATTCGACAAGGTTCCCCATGGGAGACTGATTAGCAAGGTTAGATCTCATGAAATACAGGGAGAACTAGCCATTTGGATACAGAACTGGCTCAAAGGAGAAGACAGAGGGTGGTGGTAGAGGGTTGTTTTTCAGACTGGAGGCCTGTGACCAGTG
>NC_057710.1:25277461-25293785 GCF_004010195.1 Chiloscyllium plagiosum | reverse complement strand
GTACGTGTATGGAATGAGCTGCCAGAGGATGTGGTGGAGGTAGGTACAATTGCAACATTCAAGAGGCATTTGGATGGGTATATGAATAGGAAGGGTTTGGAGGGATATGGGCTGGGTGCAGGCAGGTGGGACTTGATTGGGTTGGAATATCTGGTCAGCATGGATGGGTTGGACCGAAGGGTCTGTTTCCATGCTGTATATCTCTATGACTCTATTTGACAAGTGAAAGAAGATGGCTGGCAGAGTCACTGATGCACATAAATTGTAGAAACCCTACAACGTGGAAGCAGGCCATTTAGCCCATCAAGTCTCGACTGATCCTCTAAAGAGCATCCCATCCAGACCCACAGCCCTAACCTATCACCCTGCATTTCTGATGGCTAATCTATCTCAGCGGAACACTATGGGCAATCGAGCATGGCCAGTCCACCTAACCTGCACATCTTTGGATTGTGGAAGGAAACCCACACGACACGGGGAGCATAGGCACAGTCACCTAAGGGTAGAATTGAACCTGGGAATCTGGCATTGTGAGGGCAGCATTGCTAACTACTGAGCCCCATGTTGCCCTAATGAAGAGTGTTCGGCAACACTCCCTCGGACCTTACCATTAAGTATGCTGATGGCTAGCATGTGGGCACATAGCTTTAATTTGAGGGGTGATAGGCACAGGACAGATGTCAGAGATAGTTCCTTTACTCAGAGAGTAGTAAGGGCATGGAAGGCCCTGCCTGCATCAGTAACAGACTTACCAACTTTAAGGGCATTTAAATGGTTCTTGGATAAACCTATTGATGTAAATGGAATATTGCAGGATAGATAGTCTTCAGATTGGTTCCACAGGTGGGCGCAACATTGAGGGCTGAAGGGCCTGTACTACACTGTAATGTTCTATGTTCTATATAAGTCCTGCCCTGATTTGTCTTTCCAAAATGCAACACCTCTCATTTATCTAAATTAGACTCTATCTGCCATTCCTTAGCTCATCAGTCCATCTGATCAAGATCCTGTTGTACTCTGAGGTAACCTTCTTCTCTGTCCACACACCTCCAATTCAGGTGTCATCTGCAAACTTACTAACCATGCCTCCTATGTTCATATGGAAATCATTTATATAAATGACAAAAAGCAGTGGACCCTGCACCCATCCTTGTAGTGCACCACTGGTCACAGCCCTCCAGTCTGAAAAGCAAACCTCTGTCTTCTACCATCGAGTCAGTTCTGTATCCAAATTTCTAGTTCTCGCTGTATTCCATGTGATCTAACCTTGCTAACCAGTCTACCATAAGGAACCTTGTCGTAAGCCTTATTGAAGTTCAGATAGATCACATCTACCACTCTACCCTCATCAATCCTCTTTGACAATTCTTCAAAAAACTCAATCAAGTTTGTGAGACATGATTTCCCACGCACAAAGCCATGTTGACTATCCCTAATCAGCCTTGTCTTTCCAAATACATGCAAATCCTGTTCCTCAGAATTCCCTCCAACAACTTACCCACTACCGGCATCTTGCTCACTGGTCTATAGTTCCCTGGCTTTTCCTTACCACCTTTCTTAAATAGTGGCACCATATTAGCCAACCTCAAGTCTTCCGGCACCTCACATGTGACTATCAATGATCCAAATATCTGAGCATGAGGCCCAGCAATCACTTCCTTAGCTTCCCACAGAGTTCTTGGTTACACCTGATCAGGTCCTGCGGAATTATCCACCTTTATACATTTTAAGAATACAACATTCTTTAATACGTACATTTTTCAAGATGTCCCCATCTATTTCCCCACAAGCTATATCTCCAATGCCCTACTCCACTATAAATACTGATGTAAAATACTCGAAAATACTTGCTTAGTATCTCCCCCATCTCTTGCAGTTCCACACAAAGGCCACCTGGCTGGTCTTTGAGGAGCCCTATTCTCTCCCTAGTTACCTTTTGTCCTTAATATATTTATAAAATCCTTTTGAATTCTCCTTACCCTTGTTTGCCAAAGCTATCTCATGTCCCCTTTTTGCCCTCCTGATTTACCTTTTAAGTATACTTCTACTGCCTTTATACTCTTCTTAGAATTCACTCAATCTTTGATGTCTATACCTGACATATGCTTCTTTCTTTTTCTTTACCAAACTGTCAATTCCTCGAGGCATCCAGCATTCCCTACACCTACCAGCCTTTCCTTTCACCCTGACAGGAATATACTGTCTCTGGATTCTCATTATCTTATTTTTGAAGGCTTCCAGTTTCCAACAGCTCCTTTACTTGCGAACATCTGCCCCCAGTCAACTTTTGTAAGTTCTTGCTGGAAAAGCACAGAAGGTCAGGCAGCATCCAAGGAGCAGCAGAATCGACGTTTTGGGCAGACATTCTCGACTCTGATCTCCAGCATCTGCAGTCCTCACTTTCTCCTTTCGAAAGATTTTGCCTAATACCATCAAAATTGGCCTTCTCCCAATTTAGAACTTCAACTTTTAGATCTGGTCTATCCTTTTCCATCACTATTTTAAAACTAATAGAATTATGGTCACTGACCCCAAAGTGCTCCCCCACTGACACCTCAGTCACCTGCCCTGCCTTATTTCCCAAGAGTAGGTCAAGTTTTGTACCTTCTCTAGTAGGTACATCCACATACTGAATCAGAAAAGCTTCTTGTACACACTTAATAAATTCCTTTCCACCTAAACCCTTAACATTATGGCAGTCCCAGTCTATGTTTGGAAAGTTAAAATCCCCTCCATAACCACCCTATTATTTGTACAGACAATTGAATCTCCTTAGAAATTTGTTTCTCAATTTCCCGCTGACTATTGGGGAGTCTATAATACAATCCCAATAATGTGATCATCCCTTTCTTATTTCTTAGCTCCACCCAAAAATCTTTCCTAGAAATATCCTCTCTAAGTACAGCTGTAATATTATCCCTAATAAAAAACACCACTCCCCCTCCTCTCTTGCCTCCCTTTCTATCCTTCCTGTAGCATTTGTATCCTGGAACATTAAGCTGCCAGCCCTGCCCATCCCTGAGCTATGTCTCTGTAATTGCTATGATCTCCCAGTCCCATGTTCCCAACCATGCCCCGAGTTCATCTGCCTTCCCTGTTAGGCCTCTTGCATTGAAATAAATGCAGTTTAATTTATCAGTCCTACCTCATTCTCTGTTTTGTTCCTGCCTGCCCAGACTATTTGACTTGCTCCTTTTCCCAACTGTACCAGTCTCTGACTAATTACTTTCCTCACTATCTCCCTGGGTCCCAACCCCCACCTTACTAGTTTAAATCCTCCTGAGCAGCTCTAGCAAATCTCCCTGCTAGAGCTCTATATCTCTATATTAGTCCCCTTCCAATTTAGGTGCAGTCTGTACTCCTTATACAGGTTACCTCTACCCCAAAAGAGATTCCAATGATCCAAAAATGTGAATCCTCCTCTCTTGCACCAGCTCCTCAGCCACACATTTATCTGCTCTACCTTCCTATTCCTACTCTGAAGGACTTCCTTTTTAAATTCTTGCATATTCTCCCTTCAGAATCTCATCCTTTTCCCTTCCTATGGCATTAGTGCCATTGTGTACAATGACCTCCTGCTGGTCCCTCTCCCCTTTGAGAACATTCTGTACCCTCTCTGAGATATCCTTGATCCTAGCACCAGGGAGGCATCACACCATTCTGATTGTCTTGTTGTCAGCTGCAGAAACATCTGTCTGTGCCTCTGGCTAGAGAGTCCCCTATCATAATTGATCGCTTGGAACCTGATGTACCCCTTGTTACATTAGAGCCAGTCTCGGTTCCAGAAACCTGGTTGTCAGTGCTATATTCCCCCGAGAGTCTATCATGCCCTATATTTTCCAAAACAGCATACTTGTTTGAGATGAGGAAAGCCACAGGAGACTCCTGCACCACCTGCCTCCCACTTCTACCTTCTTGGAGGTAACCCATCTACATGACTGTATCTACGGTTTGGTAATGGGGAAGCCACTCAGATGTGGGCGATAACACTTCTGAGATACTTCTCGGCTCCTGTGGTGAGGCGATAGTGTCCCCACATTGAAGCCAGGCAGCTTCAGTTCAAATCCCATCAGCGTCATAGATGTGTCAAAACCTCTCTGAACATTTTGATTAGAAAATACCGACAAAAGGATCCCACCCTCGATGTGTTTAGGGAGAGGTGGGCACTGCAAGAGGTACAATATGTTATTTAACCTTTTAACGGCATTTTGATTTTGCCCCTTCGTGCTCTCCTTACCCCCTCCCCCTTTACTTTTGATGGTTCACTTTGCCCATATTGGGCTTTGTATGTAAATATCCAATTGGCTACGCGAGTGATGACTGGGAGTGGTTGATTGTTAAAAACAAAAGACCTCAAGGTGACTTAGTGATGGGGTAAAAAGGCCATTCAGTTTTGCATGTTATCACTTCTGGATATTTAGGACATTTTTCAAAAAAAAAACAGGGACAAAAAATTCCCCACTCTTTCTGCCTTTACAAACAGACAGGCAAGGGTTGGTGTGCTTTATCTCCCTTTCCAATTCCATTTTGATTTTAGAATTATAATTCCTACAGTGTGGAAACAGGCTGTTCAGCCCAACAAGTCCAAACCGACCCTCTGAAGGGTAACCCACCCAGACTCATTCCCAACCCTATATTTACCCCTGACTAATGCACCTAGCGTACACATTCCTGAACACTTGGGCCAATTTAGCATGGCCAATCCACCTGACCTGCACATCTTTGGATTGTGGGAGGAAACCGGAGCACCTAGAGGAAACCCACGCAGGGAGAATGTACAAACTCCACACAGACAGTCACCTAAGGCTAGAATTTTGAACTTGAGTCCCTGATGCTGTGAGGCAGCAGTGCTAACCACTGAGCCACCGTAGTCGCCTCCCGCTCACTCTGTCTACGTATCCCCTCACCTTCGGTAGTCTGTATTGCTCTTAATTGGCTTTGCACGGAAGTCATGTTACAGTTGTACAGTATATTGGTTAGGCCACTTTTGGAATACTGTGTGCAATTCTGGTCTCCTTCCTATTGGAAGGATGTTGTGAAGGGTTCAGAAAATATTTAAAAGGATGTTGCCAGGTTTGGAGGGTTTGAGCTACGGGGTGAGGCTGAATAGGCTGGGGCTATTTTCTCTGGAGCATCGGAGGCTGAGGGATGACCTTCTAGAGGTTTATAAAATTGTGAGGGGCATGGATAGGGTAAACAGACAAGGTCATTTCCCTGACGTGGGGGATTCCAGAACTAGAGGGCATAGAATTCAGGTGAGAGGTGAAAGATTTAAAAGGTACCTAAGGGGCAACTTTTTCACGCAGAGGGTGGTGCATGTATGGAATGAGCTGCCAGAAGAAGTGGTAGAGGCTGGTACAATTGCAGCATTTAAAAGGCATCCAACCAATCAATATTGCATAAATAGACACTCTGACAATTCAGCATGGCTGCCCAATTACTGTCTCTTTTGAAGGGATGTTTCCATTACTTTGGGCAGAAGTTTATCATTTGTTGGAAGTAGCACTGATAGAAAGAGCAAACGTTGTGGGCATGGCAGCTGTTAACAGTAGTTTCATCCTTCCACTGGAGGTCAGGACAAAACAATTTGGCTTCTCCTGAATTTGAAGCCCAGTGTGTTCCAGTAAGTTCAGACCAGAAGAACATAATGTTGCCCAGTGCTTTTGAATTTCCTCCCCTAATTTTGTGTGGAAATAATTCCAGAGGTTTCTCTTTCTGAACTGATGGGAAACACAACAAACATATTCAGGCTCATTTTGGATACTAACATTTCAAATGTTAAGCATTTGCTCTTCTTAATGCTCTGCTTATATTGTTTCAGAGCCCTCCCCATCTGAATGAAAGGAGCAGCCTTCCTCCTCTGGGATTCTCCAGTTTCACCAGTTGGCTGAACATGTGTAATCTATACCCTTTAGGTCTGTGATAACAGTTTCCACAATTTCTCAAACTACGAATAAGTCAAGTTGGAACTTTGTTCTATTATTGTTAACTCAGTTTTTTTTTAATTCTGGGGACTGACTGCTGTGATACATGAATGGAGGAAACAAACAATTACCGATTCTGTATTTGTGAATAAAAATGTAAATCTGTTGAAAGATATGAAAATGTTTCTTGGTCTTAATTGTATCACATTCCAAATATTTTTTGTAAAACCCATTTTAAATATTTATGTGACAAGTAATTGGTAATTATAAATCATTGAATATTAAGCCTTGCTTTACACTGGACACAGTAGTATTGTGGTTATGTTACTAGACTAGGGAAATCCAGAGGTCAGGGCTAATGTTCTGCAGACGTGAGTTCAAATGAGGCTAGTTAGCTTAACATCTGTCACAGGGCAGATGTTAGAAGCTGTCATCCAAGATGTTATAACATGGCACTTAGAAAAGTTTAAGGAAATCAAGCAAATTCAGCATAGTTTCATGAAAAGGAAATCATGTTTAACCAACGTTTTGGAGCTGTTAGAGGAAGTAAGATGTGCTGTGGATATAGAGAATTTTGGATTAGTGGTACTGGAAGAGCACAGCAGTTCAGGCAGCATCCGAGAAGCAGCAAAATCGACGTTTCGGGCAAAAGCCCTTCGAGGGAGGACTTTTGCCCGGAACGTCGATTTTGCTGCTTCTCGGATGCTGCCTGAACTGCTGTGCTCTTCCAGCACCACTAATCCAAAATCTGGTTTCCAGCATCTGCAGTCATTGTTTTTACCCTGTGGATATAGAGAAGCCAATCGATACATTGCACTTCATCTTCCAGGAGGCATTTCTTCAGGAGGCTAATGAAAAGTTATTGTGGAAAATGAAAGCTAATGTGAATGGATAACACATTGGCATCAACTGAACCGAGTAAGCATATATGTGTCATTTTCTGGTTGGCAAGAGGTTACAAATGGTCTGTGACATGGATCAACTCTTTATGATTCACATAAATGATGGATGAAGGGACTGAAGCCATGGTTGCTAAATTTGCTGCAGACACAAAAATAGGTAGAATACTGAATTATGAAGACTGAAACAAATTATTTATAAATAGATTATGTGAGTGGGAAAAGATCTGGCAATTAAAGTATAATCTGAGAAAATGTGAAATTGTCAAGAAGAAGAAAATGAAATGTAATATCTAAATATCAGATAAATATTCAGTAAGATCATGGCTACTCTATGGCCTAACTCCATAGATCTGCCTTGGGCCCATATTCCTTTATACCCTTGCTTAATAAAAAAAAAGTCTCTCACATTTAAGTTTAACAATTGAATTAGCATCAACTGCTGTTTGAGGAAGAATTTCTGAACCTTCACTGGCTTTTGCGTGTACAAGTGCTTTCTAACATGTCTCCTGAATGGCCTGGCTCTAATTTGGAGACTATTCCGCCTGGTTCTAGGCTATAATTCTCCAGTTTCCCTCTGTCACCCTTCTGAAAGAGTGAAGTGACGTGAGCAAATTTTCAATCCTGATGTACAACTCCTGAATCCAGGGAAATCTGAAAGGTTATGACTAGGGCAGTGGAAATGTGCCTTCTTACCTCCATTCACCCCTGTGGATGGAAACCATGAGGTCCTGGAGATTTGTCACTCCTCAGTTCCATTAATTTCCCCATTACTGATGATTTACTTAAGCTAATTTTATTTAGACCCTATTCCTCATTCTCTGTTAATTTCTTTGGAACTTCCAGTAAGTTATCCTTCTTTCCTGCTATGAATACTGAAGCAAAGTAACTATTCAGCATATCTGCGATTTCCCTATGGTCATGGACAATATCCCCACTTTCAGCCCTCAGTGGGCCAGTAATACACTGAACTAGCCACTTTCCCTTCAATTGCTCTAAAATCTCTTCTCATTGTCTTTTACTGCCCTTGCAAGTTTCCTTTCATAATCCATTTTTCGCCACTCTTATAAACCACTTTGTGGCCCTGTGTTTACTTTGTATTTGCTACATTCTACAGGATCTGTCCTGCTCTTTCTGTTTTTATAAGCCCTTTCAAGGATGATCTGAGGGTGCCTTGAAACATTCCCTCTGCCCTTCTAAGGTTTCCTTCTTTCAAGTAAAGCATTGGTTTTGAGGGTCTTAAGCCAGGCCTGAGGACATTATGGCCTGTTCAGTGGATCTTCACACAGTAGGACGTGGGCAGCATTTAGGACATGGTGCTCCATGGTACACAATCTTTGTGCCACACAAGTGCAAGGAAATGACCATCACCACCAAGAAAAAGTCAAACTACTTTTGTTCAATTATATTACCATTCATCTGCTACCAGCAAAATCGTGAAGCTTACCAGAAACTAACCAGGGACTTAACTTGATCTTGCTAGATAAGATTCATAGCTCCAAAAACGGGTCAGAGACTGGGTATTTACGAAAAGTAATTGATCTCCTAGTCACAACTAAGTTGTGTTCGAAAGCACTGTCGATGAAATTTCCACTTGTTGAGGGCTGATGAGGTGTAATGGATTCGAATTATTATGCTTTTTTTAAGACAGGATGTATCGGTCAATTTTCCACAATGAAGTGCTCTTGAACAACTCTACACCTTCCTTTATCTGTTATGGACCTCTAAGACTCTCAGGACTTCATTTCAGCCAGCCCACTTGGGACTGATATTAACAGTGTTTAAATCAGAGTGGTGCTGGAAAAGCACAGCAGGTCAGGCAGCATCCGAGGAGCAGGAAAATCGACGTTTCAGGCGAAAGCCCTTCATCAGGAATATTAACAGCACAGCTGCTGCTAAGGACATCTTCCTTTGACTGAACTGGTTACTGGCTGAAAGAAACGGCTTCTAAGACATTTTCTTGTTCTGTCTCTCTATCTCTGAATATAAACCTCAAGTTAGCAAGCACCTTAACAATGATCTCCTCATGGGTGGGGTGGGGCTGGATGTTTGTTAGACATTTAGATAAGATCACATGATTTCTTGGAAATTGTGTCATCTGCTCACTATTTAAGATGACATTCAAATCCTTTTAAAAAGAAGCAGAATTGATCTTCACCAAAAAAATAAACTAAAATCTATTTTTTCAACTTTTCTTTCCACCTTAACTTTATAAATAATGGTGCTGTATTACCAGCCTTCATCAGAAGTGTTTTAGCTGTTGTGCAATGTCTCAGTTAGGGGTGCAGCTAATTTTGGAGCACACGTCTTCAGTACTACTGAAATCTTTAGGTATCTGGGACATACAAAATGTCTATAAGAATGCAATTCCGAATGAGGAGGCGAAAGGTCCTCACATCCAGACTTCAACTGTAAATTAGTACAGCAAAAAAGAAACTCATTTGTTTCAGCAGACATCTGGAATTTTATGAATGAGAAAGTACACTATATAACATTTCTATATAAACAGAGATTTCTAAAAATGAAAAACCAAGGCTGTTGTTCTTTTTTTTGTTTTTTTAAAAAATTCCAGAATGTTTCAGAAATATGTGAGACTTCACTAGAGATTTCTCTCTAATTACATGTTACACTTTGGCATCTAAGTGGCCCAATTTAACCAGATGCTGGTTCCAACTGTAATCAATAGAATTGGCATTTGCATTGGATAAACATAGGGCATGTCTCATTCCAAAAACAGCGGGCATTGACCAGGGTTTGCAAGATTCATATATTTTACATTCGGTAATCACTGCAGTATTGGGTTGTGGAGTCTCTGGGTGAAGTTCTACTGCTCCAAAAAGCAGAAGCTATGGGGAGGTTCTTAAGAGGTGGTTTAAAAAGCTGGGATGTCACATTGGGATTGTTTCCCACTGCAGAACTGGCAATGTTTCTCACCGACAGGAACGGTAACATCCTGACTGCCAGACAACTGGACATGAGAAAGGACGACTTAATTGAAACATTCAACTTCCTGAATGAACTTGGCTGGGTGGATGTGGAAAGGATGCTTTCTCTTGCGACAGAATCTAGATTTAGGAGTTGTAGGTTAAAAATAAGGGGTTGCTAATTAAAGACAGAGATGAGGAAGCATCATTCTTTTCTCTGAGAGGGTTGAGACTCTTTGTGATTCCCTTCTTCAAAATGCAGTGGATGCAGAATCTTTCAATATTTTTAAGGTGGGGGAGGTAGATAGATTGGTGGTTACCAACACTGTAGAATTCAGGTTACAATCAGATGTGTTCTTACCTATATTGAATGGCAAATGTCCTACTCTTGTCTGTAGTAGCAGGGATGGGCAGAAATGGAGACAACCAGTGGCCCAAAATTAATGTTCGTGGATGCTGACATCTTGCAGATGACGGAGCTACTTGCCCCTTCCCTACCCCCAGAGCTTGGGGAGGCCTCAGCTGCAGGCTTGTGACTTCTGGGAATTAATGGGGATGGTGGGCAGAGGATCGCAGGTCAGGATATCAGAGGCTGGGATTGGGCAGTGGGAGGAAGGGTCCTTCGGGAGGTGGAGGATGCCCTCATGGCCCCGATACAACAATTGCAGGTATTTACTAGGAGATACCCACTTGGAGGTGCTCTTGTGATTGCCTTGTTGCTTTAGCAGTGGGCACCATGCTGCCAATGTGCAGAGCTGCAGGTCTCTGAGTAGCAATCTTCCTGCCTGCCTGCAGTTTCCTACCTCTGCCAGCTTCTGATTACCTCCATTGGGCATTAACACGGGGAACATTCCGTCTTTTGGCTGAGAATGACAGTCTTCCAGAGAAAGTCCCAAATTTTAGGAGGTACCCCCATCAGGGCTGATTGTGTCTTCAGTATTTGGTTAATAAGCTCAGTTCCTAAGACTAGGTTAGGAACTACAGCTCTAAAGGTCAGAAATGAAAAGCTAGCATCAGCAACAGGGGACTGTGATGGAATTTCCTGTTGATGGTGGAGGTGGCTCACTTGCCAATTGGAAAGCCAGTGACAGACCTACCCTGCACTTTGTAAGGAAGGCGGATTGGACCTCCTCTCAGTCAGGCACAACCAAGGACACTGCTGAGCCTTCCTGTGGAATTAAGTCCGTGAGAGCAGAATTTCTACCTGCCAGCACCATGGTGAAGGCCATGCACTCTGCTGGAAGAGTAACTCTGGACTCCAAGGTATAATAAGACCATAAGTTGTAGGTCACTCAGCCCATCCAGTCTGCTCTGCCATTCAATGAGATTGTGACCAATCTGATGATCCTCAAATCCTACCTTTCCCCCCTCACCCTTCATTCTCTTCCTTATTAAAAATCTGTCTGTCTGTCTCAGCCTTGAATATACTTAATAATCCAAGCTTTATAGCCCTGTGCAGTAAAGAAATTTACAGATTCACTATTGTCCCAGAGAAGAAATTCCTCCTTGCCTCTGTCTTAAATGGGCAACCCCACATTCTAAGATTAGACCCTCTGGTCCTACACTCATCCAAAAGGGGAAGCCACCATTCTGCATGCATCCTGTACATTTCAATAAGGTCGCCTTTCATTCTCCTGAACTCGAATGAACACAAGTCAAACCTACTCAGGCTTTCCTCCTAAGACGATCCATCCATACCTGGTAACAGCTGACTGAATTTCCTCTGGACTGCCTCCAATGCCATATTTTTATTTACATAAAGGGGCTATAACTGTTCACAGTATTCTAGCTGTGGTCTAACTAGTACCTTGTGCAGTTTCCACAAAACCTCCTTACTTTCATGTTCCATTCCGCTTGAAGTAAAAGCCAATGTTCTTTTTGCCTTCCTTATTACTCACTGAACCTGACTGCCAGCTTTTTGTGATTCATGTAAGAGAGGACTCCCAAATCCCATGGTGCTGCAGTTTTCTGCACTCTTTCTCCATTTAAATGATATTCAGCTCCTCTTTTTCGTGTAATCCATAGACTTGCCTATTGTGCATTCACTTTCCTCATCTAAGTCGCTCATATTTATTGTAAATAATTGTGGTCCCTGCACTGATCCCTGTGGAATGCCATGCATTACAGATTACCATCCTGAAACAGCACCCTCTTATCCCATCCCTGTGTCTTCTATTGGTGACCCAACATCCAACCACATTAATAACATACTGTCTCCAAAACCATGGCCTTTAAGTTATTAAGTACTACCTTAACAAACATGTTCGGGAAATCCAAATAGATTACATCTACTGTTTCCCTTTTATCTATCGTACTCGGTACCTCCTCAAAAAACTCCAGTAAACCTGGCAGGCATGATAGGGTCATAGAGCAGTACAGCATAGAAACAGACCCTTTGGTCGAACTCATCCATGCCAACTAGATATCCTACATTAATCTAGTCCCACTTGGCTGCACTTAGCCCATATCCCTCTAAAACCTTCCTCTTCATGTACCCAGCCAGATGTCTTTTAAATGGTGTAATTGTACCAGCCTCCACCACTTCCTCAGACAGTTTATTCTATAAGCGCACTACCCTCTGCCTGAAAATGTAGCCCCTCAGGTCCATTTTAAATCATTCCCACCTCTCAGCTTAAACCTTTTCCCTCTAGTTTTGGACTCCCCTAAACTGTGATAAAGACCTTGGCTATTCACCTATCCATGACCCTCATGATGTTATAAACCTCTATAAGGTCACCCCTCAGTCTCTAATGCTCCAGGGAAAACAGCCCCAATCTATTCAACCTCTCCCTATAGCTCAAATCCTCCAACTCTGGCAATATTCTTGTAGATCTTTTCTGCACCTTTTCAAGTTTAGCAACACCTTTCCTATGGCAGGGAGATGATAATTAAATGCAATATTCCAAAAGTGGTGTAGCCAATGTCCTGTACAGCTGCAACATGACCTCTCAACTCCTGTACTCAATGAACTGACTGATAAAGACCAGTGATGTCTTCTTCATGACTAAGTTGATTTCCGCTTGGCATAGTATAAATGCTGTGCTATTGCATCCTTCATATTAGAGCAAGGTAAAGAATTTGTAGGAGTGGATGCATTTCCAAGAATAAGGGTCATGCAGAGGGGTCTGAGGAGTTGGAAGCAAAGTTCAGTATTTGAGTCTCAGCGGGCAGCTCCCATCTGGTACTGATCAGGTTCTGACTGCCTTTGATTCTGAGCCACCTCCTGCCCTGACTGACCAGCCATATTGTGACAGGCCTGTTGGCTCAGCAATAGCAGACAGAGGCCCTTAAATACTTATTCATTTGCCACCAACCACCCTCACTGGCTGACAGGGCAGGAAAGTCACTGTTATTCCAGTGAAGTGAGAATGAGGCAGGGGTTGCGTATACAACTACCCCTCCTTATTAAGTTCTTTCCCGTCCTCTTAGCTTATTAACTCCGTGAGTGCACAATTCCAACCCATGTAACTCCCAGACCGTTGCAAAAACCAATGAATTGCTTGATGTCCTTTGGAGAAGGACACTTGTTGTCTAGCCAGCACATTGTGTAATTCCAGCCCGACAGTGATGTAGATGACTCTTAGCCAACCTTTGAAACAGCCTGTGAAACCTCAAAGGCAAATCCCACCTTCATAAGTCAGGACAATGAATGTTGACTTTCCCAGTGCTGCAATGAATAAGATGCAGATGAACCACCATCAATGGTGGTTCAGTGGTTACCACTGCAGCCTCACAGCACCAGGGTCCCAGGTTTGATTCCAGCCTCGGGCGCCTGTCTGTGCGGAGTTTGCACATTCTCCCCGTGTCTGCGTGGGTTTCCTCCGGGTGCTTCAGTTTCTTCCCACAATCCAAAGATGTGCAGGTCAGGTGAATTGGCCATGCTAAATTGTCCACAGCGTTAGGTGCATTAGTGAGAGGGAAATGGGTCTGGGTGGGCTACTCTTCAGAGGACTGGTTTGGCTGAAGGGCCTGTTTCCACACTTTGGGTAATCTAATCTAAAATACATTCATTGCTACTTCATGTAGATGGAACTCCAGAATCCCAGCAGGATCTCAGGATCAGATTTGAAATAACCTGAGCCTGTTTTATTCAGTTCCTATTCTCTCCCTCCCCTTTCACAGTAACTTGATGATATTCACATTGATTGCTGCTGATGAGAGAGAGCCTGTTTCATATCACAGATGAAACATGCTGTTCTGACACTGGAAAATGAATAGAGCCCTTTTTTGTTTAATGCTGCAGAGGATGATCTATTGGACTCACCCATTCATTTTGTGCTGCTTCCAATCAACCAGCTTCATCATCAGGCCAGCAATTATCATTAAACATTCACCTCTGGAACGTAATGGGTCTGGTATTAACCAGAAAAGAACAGTTCAGTATAATTGTGATGGATGGTGTCTCTGATGGGAAATGTTGCTTAAAATAAAAGCATCCTTAGGGCACAACCTTCTCCTTCAGGTGGTTGAGCCATACTTGGCACAAATTCTCCCTCCCTCCGATGAACAAGTGAAATGAATCCTTGCTGCATGCTCATTCTGGAATCAGTGCTGGGAAAACCGCCTGGTGACAAGGGTTTTGACCAACTGATAAACAGGATTTGAGAGGGAAGATCGGGACAAACTGTTTTTATTGGCAGTCGGGTTGGTAACCAGAGGACATAGACTTAAGGTAAGTAGCTAAACCACCAAGAGTGAGTTAAAGACACTGTTCCTTTACATTATAAAGCTGTTGTGATCTGGAAGACAGTGCCCTGTAGGGATGTGGAAGTAGAATGGCAAGTTTCAAAAGGATAAAATAAAGGGGAGGCAATGGTACATTGGTATTAACACTGGACTAGTGATCCAGTGATCAGGTAATGTCTGGAATTTCAATCCCACCAAGACATAACAAGCTGGAATTAAAAGTCTAACACCCACCGGGTTCACTAACGCACTTTAGGAAAGGTAACTGCCATCCTTGCCCGGCCTACATGTGACTCCAGACACGCAGGGTTACTCTTAACTGCACAAGAGCAAGCAAACCACCAGCTGATTACCGCTAACTGGCCCCATTGTGTCAAGCCATCACCAACACCGCCCAACCCCTAACCCACTCCCCAACATCACCTCTCCATCCCCAGTGGCACCCACAACCCCGACAACTACCATCACCACCACCACGATGTGCTTTCCTGATCTCACATGCTCGGCAGAAGCATTAATGGTGTAAAGGGCATGGAATATATTTGAGGGACTTCAGTGTCCATCACTGTGAGTGGCTCAGCGGCACCTTGAGCAACTGTACTGATCGGGACAATTAACTCACCAGAGGAGGGATATCTCCATCCTCAATGATTGAAGAGTTCAGCACATTCATGCAAAATATAAGGCTAAAGCATTCACACCAATCAGAAGTGCAGAGTTGATGATCCATCTTGGCCTCCTGCAGTGGTCTCCAGCATTACAGATACCAGTCTTCAAACAATTTCTTTACTCCATGGGCAAAGGCTATGAGCCCAAACAACATTCCAGTAATAGTACTGAAGGCTTGTGCTCCAGAACTTGCCACCCCACTAGCCAAGCTGTTCCAGTACAGTTCCAACACTGGTACCTACCCAACAATGTGGAAAATTGCCCTGTGTATCCTGTACATAAAAAGCAGGACAAATCCAACCTGGCCAATTACCGACCCATCAGTCGACTTTCAATCATCAGTAAAGTGATGGAAGGTGTCATCAACAGTGTCATCAAGCAGCATCTGCTCAGCAATAACCTGTTCAGTGAGGCCCAGTTTGGGTGCCGTCAGGGCCACTCAGCTCCAGACTTCATTACAGCTTTGGTTCAAACATGGACAAAAGAGCTGAATTCCAGAGGGGAGATGAGAGTGACAGTCCTTGACATCGAGGCTGCATTCAACTGAGTGTGGCATCAAGGAGCCCTGGCAAAACTGGAATCAACAGAAACAAAACCAGAAATTGCTGGAAAAGCTTAGCAGGTCTGGCAGCATTTGTGAAGAGAAATCAGAGTTAATGTTTCAGGTCTGAGGAAGGGTCACTCGACCCAAAATATTAACTCTGATTTCTCTACACAGATGCTGACAGACCTGCTGAGCTTTCCCAGCAATTTCTGTTTTTCTTTCTGGTTTATAACACCTGCAGTTCTGTCAGTTTTTGATTGGAATCAATAGAAACTAGGATAAAATTGTCCTCTGAGTTTTTTGAGGAAGTAACAAAGAGGATTGATGAGGGCAGAGTGATATAGAGTGATCTATATGGACTTCAGTAAGGCATTAGACAATGTTCCCCATGGGAGACTGATTAGCAAAGTTAGATCTCATGGAATACAGGGAGAACTAGCCATTTGGATACAGAACTGGCTCAAAGGTAACAGACACAGGGTGGTGGTGGAGGGTTGTTTTTCAGACTGGAGGCCTGTGATCAGTGGAGTGCCACAAGGATCGGTGCTGGGTCCTCTACTTTTTGTCATTTACATAAATAATTTGGATGTAAGCATAAGAGGTACAGTTAGGAAGTTTGCAGATGACACCAAAATTGGAGGTGTAGTGGACAGCGAAGAGGGTTACTTCAGATTACAA
>NC_057710.1:25265432-25276191 GCF_004010195.1 Chiloscyllium plagiosum | reverse complement strand
TGCAGCGTAGGTTTACGAGGTCAATTCCTGGAATGGCGGGATTACCTTACACTGAAAGACTGGAGCGACTGGGCTTGTGTACCCTTGAGTTTAGAAGACTGAGAGGGGATCTGGTTGGGACATATAAGATGATCAAAGGATTGGACACTCTGGCGGCAGGCAACATGTTTCTGCTGATGGGTGAGTGCCGAACCAGAGGAGACAGCTTAAAAATACGGGGTAGACCATTTAGGACAGAGATGGGGAGAAACTTCTTCACCCAGAGAGTGGTGGCTGTGTGGGATGCTCTGCCCCAGAGGGCAGTGGAGGCCCAGTCTCTGGATGAAAGAATTGGATAGAGCTCTCAAGGATAGTGGAATCAAGGGTTATGGAGATAAGGCAGGAACAGGATACTGATTAAGGATGATCAGCCATGATCATATTGAATGGTGGTGCAGGCTCGAAGGGCAGAATGGCCTACTCCTGCACCTATTGTCTATTGTCTAATGTGGCTACAAGAGCAGGTCATGGGCTGGGTATACCGCAGCAAGTAACTCATCACCTGACTCTCCAAAGCCTGTCCACCATCTGTAAGGTACAAGTCAGGAGTATGATGGAACACTTCCATTTGCCTGGATGGATGTAGCTCCAACAACACTCAAGAAGCTTGACACCATCCAGGGCAAAGCAGCCTGCTTGATTCGCACCTCATCCACAACAATTCACTCCCTCTATCACCAACACAGTAGCAGCAGTGCGCACTGTCTTCAAGTCGCACTGCAGAAATTCTCCAAGTCACCTCAGAGAGCATCTTCCAAACCCATGATCACTTCAAATTTAGTAAGACGAGGGCAGAAGATTCATGGGAACACCAACACCTGCAAATGCCCTCCAAGTCACTCACTACCGTGACTTGGAAATACATTATCATTGCTTCAGTGTCACTGGGTCAAAGTCTTAGAATTCCCTCCTACAGCAAATGAACTGCAACATTGTAAGAAGGCAGCTCAACACCACCTTCTCAAGGGCATGAGAAATAAATGTAGGCCCAATCAGTGAAGTCTAGTTCCCTGAATGAAAGTCCCTTTCAAACAGCCGGCAGAGACTGGATGGCTGATGACCTCTTGCTCTGTCGTGTGAGTCTATCAGAGATCTGTGAGGAAAAAGATGTGCAGTGTGCAAGACCATATTGATTATAGTCAAACACTGTTGGTTGTTGTTGAACCAAGGCATTTACTCCATGCTTTGGCGGGTTTGATGAATGCACGGTGTCACTAAAGCTGATTTAGAACATAGAACCTAAAACAATACAGCGCAGAACAGGCCTTTCGGCTCTCGAAGTTACGCCGACCTATGAACTATTCTCAGCTCGTCCTCCTACACTATCCCATCATCATCCATGTGTTTATCCAAGGATTGTTTAAATCTCCCTAATGTGGCTGAGTTAACTACATTGGCCGGTAGGGTATTCCACGCCCTTTATGAGCCTTTTTTAATTTCCTTAGTGAAAACTGCTTGGGTGGGCAGTGAAAATTGTCCAGGTTACTTACCTGTCTAGAACTTACCATTCTGACTTCTGATATAATGCCCATATCCAGCAAGCTGCTGTAGCTATCTGATTAAGTGAAGATACTGGGAGAGGAACAAGGCATCAGAAAATGCCAGATTATTTGAGAGTACTATCTGAGTAGGAGCAGGAGGCATGAGCACCCTCCCCAAAATAAAAGCCCTTGCAGCACAATAAATGGGTCAGGAGTTTTATTTTGAGACAGGGATTCCGATGTCAGGATCATCTCCAGTTTGTGATACTGCTCGGTGCGATACACAAGGTGGGGTTTATGCTCGACTTGTAATGGAACATAATAGCAGTGGAGAATAATCAGGCTGAATGGCCTAATTTTAAAATGTGTAATTTATTAATTGGAGCTGCATTACTCAGGACAAGCCTACTCTATCACCAAGAGAAATTAGACTTAAACAAAAATGTTTTTGTAAATTTAAAGAGACCAACTCCTAGAGGAGTAGGAATATGTATCTGGATCAGCGAAAGGCAACAAAAGTGCTGCAAGACCAGCCAAGAACTTAGTGAGTAACTGTGGGAGCTAAAGTTCAGCTGCTCAGGCTCAAAAGGCATTAAGATTCTATTGAGCTACAGAGTCCGCGAGTTTTTACAGCATGCAATGAGGCCCTTCAGCCTATCGTGTTCATGTCAGTCATCAAACATCCACCCATTGTTATCCCATTTTCCATTCTTCAGCCTGTATCCTTGTATACAATGATATTTCAAATGCTGATCTAAATACGGAGGGTTCCCGCTCCAACTACCATTTTAGATAGCGAGTTCCAGAGAGAAAAAGCCTCAAATTCCTCTAAACCTCCGTCTCTTCACCCTGCACAATATCCTAAAACAGTGCTTTTGGTTATTGACTTCTGAGGAAAGGTTTCTTCCTATCTACCCTCTATATGTGGATAGGGATCATAGCAAGCGTATTGACCGTGGTTCAAACTGAAGGTGTTTCAGCTTGCAGACACCTGCAGTTTTCCAATCTATTGCAACCCTCTGAGAATCCATTGAGTTCTGGAATATTTTGACCATTGCCTCCACTATCTCTGCAGCCACTACCTTTAATACTGTTGGATACAGAATATCAAGTCACAGAGTGATAGAGTCATACAGCATAGAAGCAAACCCTTTGGTCCAACCAGTCCATACCCCGAACATAATCTCAAACTAAACTAGTCCCATCTGCCTGCTCCTAGGCTATATCCCTCCAAACCTTTTCTATTCATGTACTTATCCAAATGTCTTTTAAATATTGTAATTGTGCCCACATCCACTACTTCCTCAGGAAGTTCATTCCACACGCAAACCACTCTCTGTGTAAAGCTTTTGCCCCTCATGTCTTTTTTAAGTCTCTCTCTTCTCACCTTAATAATGTGCCCCCTAGTTTTGAAATCCCCCAGCCTAGGGAAAAGATTACCATTAACCCTATCTATACCACGCATGATTTTATAAACTTCTATAAGGTCACCTCTTAAACTCTAACACTCCAATGAAAATATCCATTTTATCCAGCCTTTCTTTGTAACTCAAATCTCCCATACCCAGCAACATTCTGTAAATCTCTTTTGAACCCTCTCTAACTTAATAATATTCTTCCTATAACTGGGCAAACCAGAACTGGACACAATATTCCAGAACAGGCCTCACTGATGTCCTGTACAACCTCAATATGGCTTCCTAACTCCTAAAATCTTTTTAACCACCCTTTCTATATGTGGCGCAAACCTCAAAAATATTATGACCTGAACCCCTAGGTCCCTACAATATGACCCAAAGTCCAACCATCATTTGGAAAAGTTCTAATGCAATACCTCGCATTTATCCTGGTTGAACTCTAGCTGCCATTTTTCAGTTCACTGACACAATTCACCAAGTTCCCTTTGTAATCTTAGAAAATCTTCTTTATTTTCTGCTGTGCCACTCATTGTCGTGTCGTCTGCAAACTTACTAACCATACCTTCAATGCCTTTAGTTTGTTGTCAGTGATATTAATTTTTCAAATACTTTGCGGCTAGTGGTAGAGACTATTACAAGACTTTTCCTCCCATCTTCTTTATCTAATATTTTTGGGATGTTTATAAGTGTCCTCCGGCATGAAGATCAGTTCAAAATATTGGTTTAAATTATCTGTTATTTCCCAGTTCCCCATTATCAACACCCCAGGGGATTCCTTTAAGAGTCTGACAATCAAATTAGCTACACATTCTCACTAATTTACTTTTATAATAATTGCTCTACCCATAGTATTCACTATCTATGCCTTTGTTTTTGATTGGATGCTCTCTTTGGCCATTATTATTAACCTCAGGTGGTTCTTCCTTCTCATGAAGTCCTGTTGATTAAATGGAATAAATGATTCGCTGGGGATATGAAATATCTGTTTAAATGTCTGACACTGCTCATCTGCCAACTTTCCCCTTAGTCTATTTTCCCAACCCACTACATAAAACTCTTTCTTCACTCCTCTGTCCTCTGTAATAGACCTTAGTTAAGTTGGCGACACTGGTTTGAGACTCAATTTGCTCTCCCTCAAATTGAATTTGAAATTTAACTATATTATCGTCACTACCCCATCGCGAATCCTTAATCATCCAATTTTTTATTCATCCAACCTCATTACACGTTGCTAGGTCTGAAATAGCCTGCTCCTGGATAGATTGGGCAGTGTACTGCTCTAAGAAACAATCCCTGGTAGGCTCTAGAAATGTGTCTTCCATGTTACCATTGCTCATCTGAAATTTCAAGCCTAGTTTCTAATTAAGACCATACTTTTAATTGTAGAGCCCATCTGACACATCTCCATCATTTCCTGATTTATCCAACAGGGTAAATCTTCAGAAATCTATAGGTGAATGCCATCCATGACCTCTTCGCCTTATTCTTCCTTATTTCCACTCAAACTCATTCCACATCACGAGTTCCAGACTTTCTAACAATGCATTACCTCACTGATACCTTCCATTATTAACACTGCTAACCCACCCCCTTTTTCTTCTTGCATATTTTCCAAGACATTGAATCCCCTTGAATTGTGAGTGCCCAGCTATAATTCAATAGTTATCACATGTCTTTGTGATAGCTATTGAATTATATTCTTTAAATCTATTTGTGCTGTCAACTCACCTAGCTTGTTACAAATGCTTTCAGATGAAGACTGGTGCAGTTTTCTGTTTATATTTTCTGTCTTTTCCTGTAGCACTTGGATTATTGTTCACCTCGTCAATACCCTGCTTGCTTGTTTCTTTTTGATTATGTAAACTTCCCTTCATTCAAATACTACACGCCCACCCTGCACTAATTAATTTAAAGCCCTGTTCACTACCATAGTTACCAGAGTCTTTTGTGCTGATAAAGTCTCTACCGCTGTACCACAAGATCTGGTTCAAAACTCACCTGCTGGAGGTGTGTGACAATATCTCCAAACACGTTGATTTAAAAAAAAACACAACTCTAGTTATACAATTTGCCAGGATATTGGTCCCAACATAGTTCAGATGACGCCTATTGAAACAAGACAGCTCTCTCTTTCCACAATATTGTTGCTAGTATCCAATGAATGGGAATCCATTTCTCCCACACCAATCTTTGAGCCACGCATTTACTTCTCTAACCTTATTTACCCTGTGCCAATTTGTTCAGGTAGTAACCCAGAGATTTATGGTTCTACTTTTAAATTTAGTCTCAAGTTATTGTACACTCACCAGAAACTCATCCCTTGCTCTGCTGGTGATTGGTCATTGGCACCAATGTGGACGACAATTGGATTCTTCCCCTCCTACTTCAACTCCTCCCCAGGCCAGGAGAGAAATCCTGAATCTTGGCACATAGTAGCTTTCAGGGCTTTCTGTCTTTGCTGCAGACAACAGAATCGATTTACCTAACTACACTCTCGCCCTGTTGTTACTACAGTTCTCTTTTCTCCACAGACTTACTGGCACTCTGTACCGCAGAGCTTTGGACAGTTCAATGGTCAGAATGGCAACCTTTTACTGTACCCTGTACAATCTAGCTCAATGACAGGGGGAGAATTTAGCTGTGAGGGAGATGAACAAAGAGCAAAGAAAATTACAGCACAGGAACAGGTCCTTTAGCCCTCCAAGCCTGCACCGATCCAGATCTTCCATCTAAACCTGTTGCCTATTTTCTAAGGATCTGTATCCCTCTGCTTCCTGTCCATTCATGTATCTGTCTAGATACATCTTAAATGATGCTATCATGCCCGCCTCTACCATGTCAGATGACAAAGCGTTCCAGGCACCCACCAACCTCAACATAAAATACTTTCCATGCATATCTCCTTTAAACGTTTCCCCTCTCACCTTAAACTCGTGACCCCTAGTATATTGAGTCCCCCATTCTGGGAAATAGCTTCTTACTATCCGCCCTGTCGATACCTCCCATGATTTTGTAGACCTCAACCAGGCCGCCCCACCTCCCCTCAACCTCCATCTTTCTAATGAAAATAATCTTAATCTACTCATACTCTCCTCATAGTTAGCACTCTCCATACCAGGCAACATCCTGGTGAACCTCTTCTGCACCCTCTCCAAAGCATCCACATCTTTTTGGTAATGTGGCGACAAGAACAGTACACAGTATTCCAAATGTGGCCGAAATAAGTCTTACATAATTGTAACATGACTTGCCAACATGAAGTTGCTGCCTGTCAGAGGAGGATGAAGAGGACTCTGAGTCTGATGAAGCCGATGTTAATGTTGAGGATGCTGAGGGTCCCAGGGCAGTTGTGAAACTAGCTGCAATAAGAGAGAAACTAACCATCACCCTGTGACACTCACTGAATCTCCAACATCACTGGGGCATACCAGTGACCAGAAACTCAGGTGATTGATCATGTAAGTACTCTGGCTACAAAAACAGATCAGACACTAGGAATACTGCAGTGAACAACTCACCTCCTGACTCCCCAAAGCCTGTCCACCATCTACAGGGCACAAGTCAGGAGTGTGATGGAATATTCTCAACTTGTCTGAATGGGTGCAGCTCCAACAACACTCACAGAGTCAGAGTCAGAGTGTCATAGAGTTATACAGCACAGAAACAGACTCTTCAGTCCAACTCATCCACACCGACCAGGTATCTCGATCTGGCCCATATCCCTCTAAACCCTTCCTATTTGTATACCCATCCAGACGCTTTTTAAATGTTATAATTGAACCTGCCTCCACCACTTCCTCTGGCAGTTTGATCCAAAACTCAAAATATAACTCAGAGAGACAGTCTGTTTTTCAGACGAGTCAGTAACTAAATGTTTTTTCTAAAATTTGTATGGGGAAAAAAATCTGGATTGTAATGGGAAGTACTTTGTTTTTTTTGTATACGCATTTTCATACTTCGATTACTCCAGCACTTCTTCAGCCTCAGAAAATGTGCGTGGGAGGATTGGGTGGTATAGTATGTCAGAATACTGGCTTCAAACTCATCACATAGAATGGGAAAATGTCTTCTTTGCAACCTTTTTTTTTCTAAACAATGTTTGTGGTCCCCTTGAGAACAATAATGCAGTCTGCTTCTTAATTTATGATGAACTACAGTATAGTTCAACATTGCAAACTTGGCCCAGTTCCTAGCACTCTTGCCTCTGGGTCAGAGGATTGTGGGTTAAGATGCACTTAATCTCGACTCCAGTTAAAGATGGAGAATGGGTGTGGCATGGCTATTGACATCAGCATCAGTCAATGAGTTGGAGCCAGGGTGAAATATAAAGAGGACTTATAGGAAGCAGTGTACCTCATAGCAAACCCAGTCAATTTCAACATCTATTTAAAACGAGTGTCTGCAAACTGCAGTAAACAGATTTCATGCATGACTAAAGTGGCTGTAATTTCTCTGGATAAAGACAGTGGACTGAATCTTACTTTTTTTAGTAAAGTGTCAGCTTCATCCAGATATTTGGAGGATTTCACTATGCGAGGTCGAGTAAGATCTCTTGCTATACCTTACCAAATGTGCCTCATTAACTACCTACCGTCTGCTCATTTTGTGTCCTTCTTACCCACTCGCTCCATCCTACTACTTACTGTTCCCAGAACGTGATAAGGAGCTGCCGATTACCACTACCAGGACAACCCAGATTGGACTAGCTGCCCTGGCACCAATGCCATCTTTAAAAGACCATTATACACTCAGACAAACACTGCCAATACAAAGCTGCCTGCATTGGTCATATTTGCCCTAGTCATGGCAGAGAAATGAAAACTGCTGGCATAAATGTGGAGGTCCTGCAGAATACGATGGTGCAGTGCCGGGATATCCTCCTATCCCAGGACTGAGGTCATGACATCAGGCCTTGAAGTCTCAGTGTCTGGAGGAATGCACAGCATTCTTGTCCCCTCTGCCAGCGTCAGTGTTGTTATCTTCTCTGTTCTACTCACGCTATCTCTGCTGCTGGGCCCACCTCCCAGCAAGATTCACGTTCACTATTGCCTGCAACACTCACTGTCCCTCCTATCTCAACCCCAGACACCACTAACCCTATATGTCCTCAGCACTGCCTACTCACCATTCAGGACATCTCTCACCAGCGCCAGAAATAACTACTATGCCAACCAGTTTTGTCTCCATTAATACTGGCCTCTCCCTCATTCCATGAGGAATTCGACTAAAAACGGTGCAGAAAGAGTCAAGAAAGGTAGTCAGCTGCCCGATTTCAGCTCCTTACCCCAATGAGGAAAAGATGAGTAGGCAAGAGGAGATACAGCCAGCAGTGCTATAGGAAGGTCAGTGGCCTCCTTAGCTTTGCCAGTGTAAGTTCCATACTTTGCGACAACACACTCACACTGTCTCTGCTACTGCATTCACCTCCCACCAATGCTCATGCTCCTTCTCTCTGACTATTGTCTGTAACATTTTTCCCCACTCACAATCATGTCCTAGAGACTGGCACATGTCAGATACCAATGTCCTCAGGTGGGCATGTGATCAATGTCCATGAAGCATTCCCGCGATGTTTATGATGGATATCCAAAAGGCCTTTGGAGCAGGGGACAGTCTGACATCGCCAGGTACCATACTTACTTCCATGTTTAGAATTCTCAACACCTAGTTTGCTCATAATAGATGATAGGATAGGAGGCTGCACATTAATGAGGTGAATGTCCAGTTAATAAGGTCATTAACAAGCAATAATCCTCCCTAACAGGCAAATCGCCACTTTCGGGAGACAATGGCTTATTGGTATTATCAATAGACCATTAATCCAGAGACTCTTGGAATTAGCTGTGGTCCTGGATTTGAATCCTACCATGGCAAATGTTGGAATTTAATTTCAATTAAAAATCTGGAATTAAGAATCTACCTGAAACTCATCAATTGTTGGAAAAGCTCATCTGCTTCACTGCTGTCCATTAGGGAAGGAAGCTGCCATCCTTATCTGATCTGACCGATTCCAAATCCACAACAATGTGGCTGAATTTCACCTGCCCTCTGTGTAGTTAGGAATAGGCAATAAATGCTGGCCTAACCAGTGAGGGTAAATCCCCATCAATGAATAAAAATAAACTTGACGCTTGATGTCAAGTTGGGCCTTTCTGAATTTCTTCTGTGATTCTGTCACATTTTCTGCCACAGCTCATATCGTTCAGACCCCCATAACATTCTGTCCATTTTTATTTCTTCAGAAAATAGCAGTTAGTGAAGAAAGAACAGACTGGAGTCTCTGATTACCCTTGCCCTTCCCTACTTTAACTGGGACAGTCCATTTGGTGTAGGTACAGTCACAGTGCTATTTAGGAAAGGTGTTCTTGGATTTTGACGCACTGCTGTTGAAGGAATGATCACTTACAGGGCACGACTCAGTCAAAACACACTGCCTCCACTCGTGCCACCACATTTCTTAGTAATTACAACCAATTTAGTAACCTTGTTCTGAAACGATATAGGTCTAAATATCCTTTTGGCCATGTGTCATTTTTGGTGAGCTTTTTGGAAGGTTTCTCACTGTAAGACCTGGTGAGATCTCTTGCTATATCTTACTAAGCCTGTCTCAGTAGCTACCTACCTCACACCACCCTCCAGCCTGATTCCAGTACAATCTCGTTATGCACTATTCCTGGAACAAGTCAACTCTCACTAGATAGCCATTGAAAGACCAACACCCCGGTAACACATGATATTTAAAAGCCTGCTGTGCAGCCACACAGTCATTGGCGTTCTGCAGCGGTCCCTACTGGATCACATTCTCATCAGAGAAAGGAAAGTGGAGCTGCGAATCTCCAATAAGGACCAGGAGGTCTTGGAGGAGGGGGTGTACAGATGAGGGGTCTCTGTTTCTCAGTGAAGTGGCAGAGAAAGATATGCCACCCGACCCTGGTGATCGAGTCGAGGTTGCCATCTGGCTTCATGTGGTCTCCAGGAAGAGGAGATACAGCTATAAGAAGGTGAATGGCCTCCTTAGCTTTGCCAGGGTAAGTTCCATACTTTGCTACAACACACTCACGCTGTCTCTGCTACTGCATTCACTTCCCACCAATGCTTATGCTCCTTCGCTCTGACTATAACATCTGTCTCCACTCACAATAGCTTCCTGCCAGCCTCCCATAGCACTGACCCTAAATGGCTGCTGTGCTGCCTTCCCCCTCACCAGCTTTTCCCCACCTGACCAGCACAAACAGGCATGACTCACACTTTCATCACACCCGATTTCTTCCTTTCCCTCATTCATGGAGAAAACAACCCCCAAATAAGATATAAAAGGACAGTCCATGTATGGGGGGTGCCTGACATCAGACATTTCACTAATGACAAGGTACAGAATCCAGATTAGAGTGGTGCTGGAAAAGCACAGCAGGTCAGTCAGCATCCGAGGAGCAGGAAAATAGACGTTTCAGGCAAAAGCCCTTCATCAGAAGTAGAGGCAGGAAGCCTGCAGGGTGGAGAGATAAATGAGAGGGGGTGGGGGTGGGGAGAATGTAGCATCGAGTACAATAGGTGAATGGGGGTGGGGATGGAGGTGATAGGTCAGAGAGGAGGGTGGAGTAGATTGGTGGAAAGGAAGATAGGCAGGTGGGACAGGTCAAGAGGGCGGTGCTGAGCTGGAAGGTTGGAGCTGGCGGAAGGTGAGGAGAGGGGAAATGAGGAAACTGTTGAAGTCCACATTGATGCCCTGGGGTTGAAGTGTTCCGAGGCGGAAGATGAGGCATTCTTCCTCCAGGCGTCTGGTGGTGAGGGAGCAGCGGTGAAGGAAGCCCAGGACCTCCA
>NC_057710.1:25168301-25264271 GCF_004010195.1 Chiloscyllium plagiosum | reverse complement strand
GACTATGAGGTTGGAAGCTGTGGGTGGGAGATCTCCTGAGGTGATGAGGTTCTGTATGGTCTGTGAGATGATGGTTTGGTGATGGGGGGTGGGATCATGGTCGAGGGGCAGTAGGAGAAGGTGTCTTCGAGTTGGCGTCTGGCTTCAGCGGTGTAGAGGTCAGTGCGCCAAACTACCACTGCACCCCATTTCTCCGCTGGCTTAATGGTGAGGTTGGGATGGTAGCAGAGGGAGTGAAGGGCTGCGTGTTGTGAGGGTGAGAGGTTGGAGTGGGGGAGGGAGGTAGACAGGTTGAGGCGGTTAATGTCTTGGTGAGATTGGAAATGAATCCTGTCACTAGTTGGAGAAGACTGGGATTGTTCCTGTGGGATTGCTAAGATAGTCATGTCCCACCAACAGGGTAAGCACCACTCTGCTTCCACTGCAACTCTCAAAGTAACCCCGCTGTCAATCTCTTTCATAGAGTCATAGAGTCCTAGAGTTACACAGCACAGAATCAAATCCTTCGGTCCAACTCATCTGCATCAACCTTACATCCTAATCTGACCTAGTCCCATTTTCCACCATTTGGCTCATATTCCTGTAAACCCTTCCATACATACATCCAAACCGATGCCTTTTAAATGTTGTAAATATATTCACCTCCACCACTTCCTCTGGCAGCTCCTTCCATACACGCACCTAAGTTACCCCTTTGGTCCTTTTTAAATCTTCCCTAGCCCCACCCTAAATCTATGCCCTCTAGTTTTAGACTCCTCTACCCTGAGAAAAAGACCCACCCTATTCATTCTATCTATGCCCCTCGATTTTATAAACCTCTAGAGGGTCACCCCAGGGAACAAAGCTGCAGCCTAAGAAAGGTGGTTAGGAAAATCCAGGGAACTATAGACCGGTGAGCCTGACATCAGTGGTTGGCAAGTTGTTGAATGGAATCCTGAAGGACATAATTTATATGTCTTTGAAAAGGCAAGGACTGATTAGGAATAGTCAGCATGGCTTTGTGTTTGGGAAATCATGTCAAATTAAATTAATTGAGTTTTTTTTGAAGAAGTAACAAAGAGATTGATAGGGGCGGAGCAGTGGATGTGATTTATGTGGACTTCAGCATGGCGTTTGACAGGGCTCTTCAAGGTAGACTGGTTAGCAAGGTCAGGTCTCACGGAATACAGGGATAACTAGCCATTTGGATACAGAACTGGCTCAAAGGTAGAGGACGGAGGGTGGTGGTGGAGGGTTGCTTTTCAGACTGCAGGCCTGTGACCAGTAGTATGCCACAAGGATCGGTGCTGGGTCCACTGCTTTTTGTCATTTATATAAATTATTTGGATGTGAACATAGGAGGTATAGTTCACAAGTGTGCAGATGACACCAAAATTGGAGGTGTAGTGAACACTGCATAAGGTTACCTCAAAGTACAATGGGATCTTGATCAGATGGGCCAATGGGCCGAGGAGTGGCAGATGGAGTTTAATTTAGATACATGTGAGGTGCTGCATTTTGGAAAGGCAGATCAGGGCAGGCCTTATACACTTAATGGTAAGGTCCTGGGAGTGTTGCTGAACAAAGAGACCTTAGACTGCAGGTTCATAGTTCCTTGAAAGTAGAATTAGAATCCTTACAGTGTGGAAACAGGCCCTTTGGCTCAGTAAGTCCACACTGACGACCAAAAAGTGTCCCATCCAGACTCATTACCCTACATTTTCCCCTAACTAATCTACCTAACCAACATATCCCTGAACACTATGGGCAATTTAGCTTGGCAAATTCACCTAAGCGGCACATCTTTGGATTGTGGGAGAAAACCAGAGAGCCCAGAGGAAACACATGCAGACATGGGGACAATGTGCAAACTCCATACAGACAAGTCACCCAAGGCTGGAATCAAACCCGGGTCCCTGGCACTGTAAGGCAGTAGTGCTGACTACTGAACCACCGTGCTGAGTCGCAATTAGATAGGATAGTGAAGATGGCGTTTGGTATGCTTTCCTTTATTGGTCAGAGCATTTGATTATAGGGGTAGGGAAGTCATGTTGCGGCTGTACAGGATATAGGTTAGGCCACTTTTTGAATGCTGTGTGCAATTCTGGTCTCCCTGCAATAGGAAAGATGTTATGAAACTTGAAAGGGTTCAGAAAAGATCTGCAAGGATGTTGCCAAGGTTGGAGGGAAAGACTGAATAGGCTGGGACTGTTTTCTCTGGAACATTGGAGGCTGAGGGGTGACCTGAAAGAGGTTTATAAAATCATGAGGTGCACGGACTGGGTGAATAGACAAGGTCCTTTCCCTGGGATGGGGGAAGTCCAGAACTAGAGGGCACTGGGTTTAGGGTGAGAGGGGAAAGATTTGAAAGGGATGTAAGGTGAACTTTTTCATGGCACCTGTATGGAATGAACTGCCAGAGGAAGTGGAGGAGGCTGGTACAATCGCAACATTTAAAAAGGTATCTGGATGGGTGTATGAGTAGGAAGGGTTTAGAGGGATGTGGGCCAAACACTTGCAAATGGAACTAGATTAGGTTGGGATATCTGGTTGGCATGCACTTGTTGGACCAAAGGGTCTGTGTCCGTGCTGTACATCTCCATGACTCCAGTCAGCCTCTCCCTCTTGCTCAAACCCTCCAACCCCAGGAACATCCTTACAAATCTTCTCTGAGCCTTTTCAAGTTTCACAACATTACTCTTCTGGAAGAATTCATTGCCCACTTCCTCTAACTATTGGTCGTGGTGCCACCTTTCCCTTGTTCCTGTAAGTATGGTGGGACAGCCAAGGCCCTTGTAGAGAAAAAGAACTTCTCCAGCAGAAGCTACCTCCCTGACCTCTGGGGGAGACACCTCCCCAAGGTCCCAGAGAAAGCAAAGACAGGACTGCCACCTGCATACCCTCTAGCTCAGATATTGACTCTGCAGGGGAAACGTCGGCCTTAGAAAATGTGGGCTCCTCCTTGCACCAGCTCCACAGTTGGCTGAGGAAGAAATGCCCCAGACTGTTGGCATTCAGAAGACTGTCATACACCGGGCTCCTGCTCAGCCCCAGATCAGAGAGTATTCAGTAATGCTGACAACCAGTGACTTTGGCCACATGCCCAAATATGGAATGCAATGCCCCAGAGCTGGGCCATGAGAACCCAGTTGCCTTGAGCATGCGATTGTCTGCCTGTCTCTGTGGACAGGTTGGCAGCTGCCATGGACAGCCAAGTCCAGCACCCTCAGGGACTGCAGGTAAGTGCACACATCCCTACTCCATCGCCCCAGCCATTTGTCCCCAGGACCGAAGGCATGGCGACAAGGTTGAGTCAGGGAACCTAGCAAACATTCTCAGTGGTCTTTCCTTACCAGGAGGCAGGTAGATGCCTGGAGGCATCTGGATGGAGGATGACCTCCCCGAAAGTTCCTCTTGAGGCACTCCAGAGATCACCTCCAGCCTGCGCGTCACCACCCTCCCTCCTTGGAAGTACAAGCCAAGGATGGCTTACTTCTGGCAAGAAGACCCTCAGTATGTCTTGGCCATCTAGAGGCTAGCAATCTGAGAGCTACCTGCCCAAACCTCCAAGGCCAATGTGCTCCATTGTCAAGCAGTGTCCTTCCACCCTAGCTAAAGAGACAAACACGGTTTGACAGTTTGGTGGCATGAGTGATAGCGCACTAGTTAGAAATTTCACCATGCCCCTCAGGGGTCCTTTGAATGAACTCATTGCCGTTTTTTTTTCAGTAGTGACCAGGAGCATGATGCCAGCGGCCAGGTACACAGTCCAATGCCAACTACAGTCCTTTCTCAAGAAAGTAGGTCCAGACTGGGAGTAGGTCCAGACCTGAGCCATACAAGTCAGCCAAGCCAGGAAAGTCAAGGTCATCTCTTCCCCCACTCCTGTCAGGACCCTCACTAACTTTTACAGATGTGCTATGGAAAGCATTTTATCTGGGTTCATAATGCCTTAGTACAGCAACTGCTCTGCCTGGGACCAGAAGAAACTGCAGAAAGTTGTGTGAACAGCCCAGACCATCACAGAAGCCAACCTCCCATCCATGAAATTCATTTACATTTCTCCTTGCCAGAGAAAAGCTGGCAACATCAAAGACCCCTCCCATCCTGGTAATACGCCCTTCCAACCTCTTCCATCAGGCAGAAGACACAGACGTTTGAACATACACACCAACAGGTTCAAGAACAGCTTCTTCCCTGCTGTTATTAGACTGATGAATGAACCTCTCTAATTTCAAATCCAATGTTGATCTTGCTCTGCGCACCTCCTGCGCAGTCGTAACCTTGTATGCCCCACTCTGTCTAAGTTCTAAGATCTGTGTGTACTTGTTTGCTATGATCTGTCTGTACTGTTCACAAAACAAAATCTTTCACTGTACTTTGGTACATGTGACAACACTAAATCAAATCAATCAAATCAAACCAAATCTCTAAGGAGCTCAAGAGGAAATTTGACCCTTGGTGCTTACTTATTTCTCAGTCATTCTTTCAAAATTCAGCAAATTTTAATGGCCCAAGCATAGCATTGGTTTTCTGAACTGGAATATGAAAACGTGGTGAGTGATATTACAGCCACAGAAGACATTACATCTACCTGAGGGATACAATTGCTTTGGAAACAATTCAAAGAAGCCTCACTGGCTGATTCCAAGAATAGTCTTATGTAAAGAGAATGAACAAATTAAATATAATAGGCATTGATGTTTCAAAGAATGAGGAGACTTGATAGAGTAGATGCCCAGAGGATATTCCCCCATTTTGCTGAGTCTGGAATTAGCTAGTATAGGTTACAATTTAGGGATCACCCATTTCAGCGTGAGATGAGGAAGAATTCTTTTTCTCAGATTGTCGGTGGAAAATCAAATGCTCTTGCATACACAGCAGTGGAAGAAGCTCCTGAAATCTATGCAGGGCTGAGTTAGATGGATATCTTCGAGGAGAAAGTGAGGTCTGCAGATGCTGGAGATCAAAGTTGAAACTTTATTGCTGGAACAGCACAGCAGGTCAGGCAGCATCCAGGGAACAGGAGATTCGACGTTTCGGGCACAGGCCCTTCTTCAGGAATTCTTCCTGAAGAAGGGCCTGTGCCCGAAACGTCGAATCTCCTGTTCCCTGGATGCTGCCTGACCTGCTGTGCTGTTCCAGCAATAAAGTTTCAACTGAGTTAGATGGATAGCCGATTACCAAGGGTTATGCTGTGGAGATTGAGGCAAGTGGAGTTAAGGCCACATTCAGATTAATCATGATCTTATTAAATGGTGGAGCAACCTCCATGGAACCAATATCCTAATCCTGCTCTTACTTCTTAAGACCTTGAGAGTATTTTCTGCCACCTTGCAATGTATCGATTCAGTCCGGCAGCTACCCAGAATTGTTCCTGGACTTGTCATAGATTCTAATGAAAATCAACAATTATTTTTTTATCCTCTTTCGCTCCATTTGGGGTCATAAATGCATTAAGGGGATGCAAATATATATATTCACCATTTCAACTCATGAAGCAATTTCCACGTGAAATGTTTTAACATCACAGCACAGCACATGCACCCACCCCACTCGATCTCTGGGATTAGATGAACAAAGCTATCAGAAAGGTTTTGAATTTTCTGTCAGATTCCCTTGACATGAAAAACCAAATACCTTTAGCTACAGAAATGTCAACAATTGGATAAAGAGGAGAAAATGGACAATTAATGGTGGAGAACAAATTATAGCAGAAACTCAGAGTCTCAATTCTTCACACTCACACTCACACTCACACTCACACTCACACTCACACTCACACTCACACTCACACTCACACTGTTCTTTTGTTTAAAGAAAGTCTATGAAGGCTGATTGGGACAAATTTGGATTTCTCCAAATTAATCTCAGTAAGCTTTATTTGGATCAGTGTGGATTATGTTCAGAATTCCAGTGAGTTCCAGGAAATCTTTAATTCTTAAGAAAGCCAATTGGAACACAACCAAACTTACAAAGTTTTTTTTTAAACTTGGTGTATTTCTCACTTTGTTGAAAGAAGACCAGTCATTCAGTGTCGCTGGAAAGATATCAACCCGACCTATCACACGTCAGGCTATGTTTTGCATGCTGAGCAACACTTATACTGAGCAACGCTGGCTTATTCTGTTACAAATTGACCAGATCATTGGCCACTTACTTGAGGCAGCTGAGCCAAATCACTCGAACATTCCTTAAGCGAGCCCAAATTAAAATCAATGTTACATAAAAATAAGGTTTGCCCTTGTTAAGGAGGAGTTACAAATGCTAAAGGCAGTGCACAGATGAAGTTTTTGTTGGACTTGAATTTACAAGAACAAGCCAAAGTCATTTTAAGCACATTAGAACAATTATCTTTACATTGGCTTTTGTATGACAAACCAAAATTTATGTATCACACAAACGGGGAATTATTCCATCGCCAGTATAAATGAAACTTCCTTGACAGTTAAGATGCTATTTCATACCACAAACACGTGTGCTGACAAAAAACACTTGGAGATGTACTCATCTGAATGAAGCTGTTGTGAGATAACATTTCTGTTGGATCTGTTGACATAATATGGTAATTATATTTTATAGCCACAAACTCATATTGCAAAATAACAGATGATTAAGAAAAAGTAGAGCTCATTGAATCCTCTTCCCTCAACTAAATCAAGCTCAAGGACAACTAGGGATGGACGATAAATACTGGACCAGCCAGTGACACTTGTAAACCACAAGTGAATAAAATAAATAATTGGTATCATCTTAAACCTCCCACAAACTTGTAATATCTCCAGAGAGTGAGCAGCTCATGGGAGCGGCAACATTTTTCTCCAGACCTTCAAAACTAAATGTAGAAAGATAGAGGGAAACATTAAAGGTCTGGGACTCTGTCACTCTCTCACAAAGAACTGAATTTGACAGATTGTCCTGTGCTACAAAATTCTGTCAAAGCAGAGAGTCTGAGATAACAATGATAATGCAACATTAAAAAGTATCCCATTGGGCCTGGTGCTAATCTCAGTAACTCACTTTGGGCTGGCAGAACAAATTCTGAACTGATATTCCTAACATTCCTGATAATAAAGCTTTGTTTCTATCAAAGTGGATTTTGACTGGAATCCATGAACACTTGCTGGACATTCTGTGGTAAAATGTTCTGCTTAGACTTTACAATGCGGCAAGTATTTCAATAGATTAACAATACAATACTCATCAGTCAGCTGGACTATATCTGCAGCAGGCCCCAGGAGGTCCTCTGGGTTGCTTTGTAAAGAAACAAGAAGACTGCTGCTCTCAAATTTAAAATTGCTGATACTTCATGCCCATGTGAAATTGTTGACTCTGAGCACCAGTAACAAGATTGCCGATGTAGAAATAAAGTTCAGTGACAACTGCATTTTGGATGTTGGCACAAATACCGTGCTCACTCAGACAAGTGAGTGAATTCCCACGTGTCAAGTCAACTGCATTTGAAATAGGAGGACAGTACTGGCATTGACCTGACAACGTAGAAAATTGCCCAGGCATGTACGGTGCACAAAAAGCAGGTCAAATCCAACCCGGCCAATTACCTTTTCATCAGCCTACTCTCAATCATCAGTGAAGTGATGGAAAGTGTCATTAACAGTGCTAGCAAGCAGCACCTGCTCAGCAATAACCTGCTCAGTGATGCCCAGTTTGGGTTCCACCAGGGCCACTGAGCTCCTGAGCTCATTACAGCCTTGATTCAAACATGGACAAAAGAGCTTAATTCCAGAGGGAAGGTGAGAATGACAAACGTTGACATCAATAGACAATAGGTGCAGGAGTAGGCCATTCTGCCCTTCGAGCCTGCACCACCATTCAATATGATCATGGCTGATCATCCTCAATCAGTATCCTGTTCCTGCCTTATCCCCATAACCCACAATTCCACTATCCTTAAGAGCTCTATCCAACACTTTCTTGAAAGTATCCAGAGACTGGGCCTTCTGGGGCAGAGCATTCCACACACTCACCACTCTCTGGGTGAAGAAGTTTCTCCTCAACTCTGTTCTAAATGGCCTACCCCTTATTTTTAAACTGTGTCCTCTGGTTCGGGACTCACCCATCAGCGGAAACATGCTTCCTGCCTCCAGAGTGTCCAGAGTGTCCAATCCTTTAATAATCTTATACGTCTCAATCAGACCCCCTCGCATCCTTCTAAATTCAAGGGTATACAAGACCAGTCGCTCCAATCTTTCAGCAAGGCTGCATTTAACAGACTGTGCCCTTGCAAAACTTGAATCAATGAGTATCGGGGGAGAAGTTTCTAATGATCCTGAGGGACAGGATTTACACGTATTTGGAAAGGCAAAGACTGATTAGGGATCATCAACATGTTGTGGAAAATCATGCCTCACTAATTTGATTGAGTTTAATGAAGAAGTAGCAAACATGATTGATGAGGACACAGCACTGGACATGATCCATATGGATTTCAGTAAGGCATTCTACAAGGTTCCTCATGGTAGACTGTTTAGCAGGGTTAGATCGAGTGGAATACAGGGAGAGCTAGCCATTTGGACACAGAACTAGCTTGAATATAGAAGACATAGGGTAAAGATGGAGGGTTGCTCTTCAGACTGGAGGCATGTAATCAACAGTGTGCCACAAGATTCTGTGCTGGGTCCACTGTTTTTTGTCATTTTTATAAATGATTTGGATGTGAACATAGGAGGCATGATTAGTAAATTTGTAGATAATATTAAAATCGGAGGTGTAGTCGACAGTGAAGAAGGTTACCTCAAAGTACAACAGAATCTTGATCAGGTGGGTGAATGGGCCAAGGAGAGGCAGATAGAGTTTAATTTGGATAAATGTGAGGTATTGCATTTTGGAAAGGCAAATCAGGGCAGGACTTATACACTTAATGGTAAGGTCCTGAGGAGTGCTGCTGAACAAAAAGACCTTGGAGTGCAGGTTCACAGTTCCTTGAAAGTGGAATCGCAGTTAGATAGGATAGCAAGGAAGGTGTTTTGCACGCTTGCCTTTTTTGGTCAATGCATTGAGTATAGGAGTTGGGAGGTCACGTTGTGGCTGTACAGGTGAGGCCACTTTTGGAATACTGCATTCAATTCTTGTCCCCTGTTATACGAATGATGTTGTGAAACTTGAAAGCGGTCAGAAAAAATTTACAAGGATGTTGCCAGGGTTGGAGGATTTGAGCTATCGGGAGAGGTTGAACAGGCTGAGAGTTTTCCTTAGAGTGTCAGAGGCTGAGGGGTGACCTTATAGAAGTTTATAAAAACATGAGGGGCATGGATAGGATAAATAGATAAGGTCTTTTCCCCGGAGTGGGGGAGAGCAAAACTAGAGGGTATAGGTTTAAAGTGAGGGGGGCAAGATTTAAAAGGGACCTAAGAGGCAACTTTTTCATGCAGAGGGTGGTGCGTGTCTGGAATGAGCTGTCAGATAAACTGGTGGAGGCTGGTACAATTATAACATTTAAAAGGCATCTGGATAGGTATTTGAATAGGAAGGGTTTAAAGGGATATGGGCCAAATGCTGGCAAATGAGACTAGATTAGTTTAGGATATCTTGATGGCATGCATGAGTTGGAATAAAGAGTCTGTTTCCATGTTGTACAACTCCATACCCTATGACGCTATGGTTGGAGTCAAACCTGGCACATAGGAAGATCGTTGTGGTTGTTGGAGGTCAGTCTTCGCAGCTCCAGGACATCTCTGTGGGAGTTCCTCAGGGTAGTCCTAGACTCAAATTTCTTCAGCTGCTTCATGAATGACCTCCTCCATCATAAGGCCAGATGCGTGGATGTTTGCTGATGATTACACAATGTTTTCAACTCCTCAGATACTGAAGCAGTCTGTGTTGAAATGCAACAAGATCTTGACAATATCCAGACTTGGGCTGACGAGTGACAAATAACATGTGCATCATACAAGTGCCAGGCAATGAACATCTCCAATAACAGAAAATCTAGCTACCACCTCTTGAGATTCAGTGGTGTTACCATCACTGAATGCTGTATTATCAACATGCTGGGTGTTCCATTGACCAGAAACTCAACTGGATTCACCTCATAGACACAGTGGCTACAAGAGCAGGTCAGATGCTAGGAACACTTCAGCTAATAACTTATCTCCTGAGTCCCCAAAGCCTGTCCAGTGTCTACAAGGCACAAGGCAAGAGTTTGACAGAATATTCCCCACCTGTCTAGATGGGTGTAGCCCCAACAACACTGATCAAGCTTGACACCATCCAGGACAAGATAGCCCACTTGACTGGCAGCACATTCACAAACATCCACGTCATCTACCATCAATGCTCAGTGACAGCAGTGTGTATTCTATACAAGATGCATTGCAGAAATTAACCAACGTTCCTTAGACAGCTCCTTCCAAACCCATGACCACTTCTAGCTAAAAGGTCAAGGGCCACAGATACATGGTAACACCACTTTCTGCAAGTTCCCCTCCAAGGCACTTACCATCCTGACTTGGACATATGTTAGCATTCCTTCACTGTTGCTGGGTCAAAATCCTGGAATTCTCTCCCTAGGGGCATTATGGGTGAACCCACAGCAGGAGGACTGCAACTATTCAAGAAGGCTGCTCACTATCGCGCTCTTAAGGGCAACCAGTGATACCCACAGGGAGAACTTAAGGGAATTGAGAATGGCCTAATTCTGCTCATTATATCTTATTGTCTCATGGAATCTCACATCCCAAAAGTGACTAAAAATAATTGGGAGCAGCAGAATAACTACATACCCAGAGCTTCTGGTTTTCCAGGAGTCACAGGCCTCAGCGTGACTAAATCAGGCCAGGTCTCAGTACCCAAGCTGAGATTGCAGGTGACCATCTCCTCTGACCTATTCACTGTGATCAGGAGATAATGATTAAACCTGAGAGTGCTAGTCTATGCATGCTGAATCCAAGTAGTTGTTATGGAAACTGGCATGTAAGTCCATGAAGACAAGACTAAAGAACCTGAAGGTGTAAACAATAGCTGTCACCCCTTCTGTTTCAAATTCCATTTTGATGTTTGGTGGATTTCCTCAAACTATACACATTGTGCGTGGGAAGCATTCCTTCTGGAATGTCAGCCCTTCCTATTTAGTTACCTGGAGATTATTGGTTAAATGGATGCACACAGCCAATGACATCTTATACTGAGGAAGTCATGAATAGATTATACTCCTGCTGGTGATAGTCGCTGGTTAAGATGGGTCGAAAGAATTGTGCGTCCATTACTTTCTTATTCTCCTGCTATGATCTCTGTGGAGTTTTGAAACACCTGAGTGACATAAAACATGAAGGCAGGAATAGTTTCATCATCACTAATACCATAAAACCTTTCCTTGTCAGTAATCTCACATGCCCTGCTCAGCCTCAGCTGACGTGTGTATTTCTTGATCTCATGCTCATGCTGAATATGTTCCGGGATATCCTCCTGCAAGGATAGTTTGTTTAGTGAGCTGGGCTTCTCTGCATTTTTCCTCTCGTACCACCCACTTCGTGCAGTCCAGCATTGAAAATATGAAGTTTTTATCAGGTGTGATGGTAAAGCCTTTGGTTGCATGTCCCTTCTTTCTCCAAGACAACTCCACATGACATTGTCATAATCAGCCTTTCTCCAGCAAATAGTAAATGTTTCTCAACTTCCATAAATTCTCAATAAGATGGGACCAAATTTCAAAGCAGTGGGATGACAGTTAGCGGACCTGAACTCTCTTTTCCTGCTCCTCTCTTTGTACATGTCCAACATTTTAATCTCAAAGTTATTGCAACAAAATAACTTTTTTTCTATCTATTCAGCTGCTAGATTTCCTACCTTTCCCTTAACTCCTTTTGCATTGAATAAGACTTCGATAAAATATCTATTAGTGTATTTATTTTTAAATTTACTTTTTATTCCTTTTTCCATTTCATCCAGCTCCCCCCCCCACCCCCACCGTCACCATAGCCCCAAAGTTGGCTCTTCTGAATCTTGCACATCTGGATTGTAATGTTTGGACTTAGACTTAATTACAATATCAAATTGAACTATAAAATAACCACCAGGGACCAAGTGTGCATCCAATTCCAGGTTTGTAATGAGTTCCAGTGGATTGCTGAATATTGACTCTGATACGGTAATGCTTCTAAATCCTTACACATTAGGCAGGAATTACAATGTTCCAGTTCTATGATGCACCATGATAGATGTAAGCTGAGGGTTACGTGACCAAGACAGCGTAGTAGCCATTGGCTTGTGTTCTTCTGCCCCAAGGTTCTGCAGTTACAATGGACCTGCACAATACTTGCCTCACAGCATTGACAAACCAGAATCGTTGTGAATTCATTCCTCACTAATGGCCAACTTGATATTTCAACTTTATATCTGAGATGTCTTGTTTCCCCTCCTATGACTAAAACAGTAGGTTTCCTTTCACTGTCACTTATGGATGGGCGCAGGAAATTCAAACCTTTTTTTGTTCCTTTTTATTTCCTGTCTACTCCAGATTGGCACAGAACTTACAGCTGGACGCTGTCCTGATCTCTGATACTGCAGGGAGATTAGCACTGGCTCAAACTTGCTCTCTATGGCAAAGGCGACTGTATAACTGCTATCAATTTCAACTGTGGGCCACACCCAGGCAAGGCGCATTCACCAGGAGAATTGAAATGGCATGTAGGGCCAAAGCAGTTAAATGCTCAGTCTGTAACACTGATGCTCAGTGACATTAGACTTCCTGTTTTAGCCTAACTGTGATGTGAATGCAGATAACCATCTAACAACCAAGCGAGACTAATGCTGCTCCCAGGACACTCATTTTTGAGACGGTGTGAGGAAACACATGCTAAACAATTTGAGTAGAGACACTATTAACTTCCAGATGTCTGAAACATATGTTGCAGTCAAAGTCAGTGAACAGACACTGTATCATCAACACTGTGTTTAACTTCTATACCTTCTCCCCAACCCCCAACACACCCTCCCACACTCAACCCGCCATCCTATTTCTTTCTATTCATTCTCAAGATGTGAGCCTCACTGACTAGGCCAGCATTAATTGCCCAGGGGACAGTTAAGGGTCAACTACATTGCTGTTGGTCTGGAATCATGTACAGCCCAGAACCAATAAAAGATGGCAAACTTCCTTCCCTAAAGGACATTAGTGAACCAGCTGTGCATCTCCCTCTGACAATTAACAATGACTTTATGGTCATCGTTAGGCTTTTAATTCCAAATCTTTACTGATTTCAAACCCCACAACCTACCATGGCAGGATTTGATTCTGGGTCCCCAGAACATTGCACATGTTTCTGGGTAACTAAGCCTGTTACCATACCGTTACCTTCCCCCAGCGTCACATTCCATCTCATAGTACCTTCAAACTGCTGACTTATGTCCATAGGCAGTAGCAGGACTTTGTCAGCTGTTACTCTCTGTATTGGTAAGATCCTGCCCAGTATCAGCCACTCATCCTGCAGCCAATACAGCCGATTTTATGTTCCATTCTTGCTTTTGTTCTTCCAGTAGTAGTCACTCGACATCAATCAGGAATATCACATTGGACAGTTGGCCAAATGCCAAAATATAGATCGTAGAATCCCAATAGCGTGGAAACAGGCCCTTTGGCCCAACAAGTCCACACCAACTCTCTGAAGAGTAACCCACCCAGACGCCAAAATTTAACCCCTGACTAATGCACCCAATCTACACATCCCTGAACACTGTAGATGATTTAACATGACCAATTCACTTAACCTGCACATGTTTAGATTGTGGGAGTAAACACATGCAGACACAGGGAGAATGTGTGGGTGGTGTTTCCACACTCACTTGAAGCTGGGACCGAACCCAGGTCCCTAATGCTGTGAGGCATCGGAGCTAACCACTGAACCACTATGCCAGTCTTGTCTTCAGGTGTGTTTTTTTTTTAAAAACATGCTAATACTACAATACTGTTTTCAAAAGCAGTTATATACTAAAAATGAGTTGTGTTTTTAAGGCCAAAAATATTGTTATCTGCCTGAGAGCAAGACACTAATGGTTACCAAATGCCCTCTGCTGATTGCCTTTTCCATTATTTCTTCTATCTTAATCTGACTACAACCCATTTATAATGTTCGGCAATTCAGTGTTGACATTGCCAATCATGTTTCTATGGACTAAATGTGAAGTGAATGGTTAACTGCATGTTACGTGAAGAATATCTGCGATGCCTATGTGTAAAGCACAATTGTAATAGTGATGTCCGATCAAGTGGACCTGAAACCTGAGTCTGTATAGTATCAGAGACGTCCTCACTTACTAACTTCTTTATACAGTTTTTTTCAGTAATGCCAGCTAATGTTTACTCACCTGAATACCAAAAAGGGGTAAAGAATAAACAACCTGCAGCAGTTTAAAATAAAGGCATGATAATATCTTCGAGGCCAACTCATGGTGTGCTACAGATACAGGCTTTGCCAGTGATACCATATTCAGAGAACAGATCAAAGAAAAACCACTTTCATTACCACTTTTGTTGGCAGGATCTATCCTTGGAGTCTGTATCTTAATTTTTGAGTATCAAAATCCATTGTAACAAACATCATTCATTTAAGATGCGGCTGGACAGATGGATGAGTAGGTGGGGAGCAGAGGGATACAGATGCCAGGAATTGGGCGACAGGTTTAGGCAGTATATTTGGATCGGCTCAGGCTTGGAGGGCCGAAGGGCCTGTTCCTGGGCTGTAAATTTTCTTTGTTCTTTCTTTATTCTTTGTTAAATGTCATAGTTTTATATTCCATTACAATCTTCAGCAGATCACTCGCAAAACAATGTTGGAATCAGAAAGCCCAAAATTTCAAAAGCATTGATTTTGTTCCAGCTTATGTAACCTTCCTTCCTAATTTAACTAAATTAAGGTCTAAAAATTGATAAATCTCCTAGCCCCAATGGACTACATCCTGGAGTTCTGAGAGAGGTGGCTGAAGAAATAGCGGAGGCATTGGTTGTAATCTTTCAAAAATCACTGGACTCAGAGAAAGTCTCAGATGATTGGAAAATTGCTGTTGTAACCCCCTTGTTCAAGAAAGGATCCAGACAAAAGATGGAAAATTATAGGCTGTTTAGCCTAACCTTGGTTGTAGGTAAAATTCTAGAATCCGTCATTAAGGATGAGATTTCTAAATTCTTGGAAGTGCAGGATCAGATTAGAACAAGTCACCATGGATTTAGTAAGGGGAGGTCATGTTGACAAACCTGTTAGAATTCTTCGAACATGTAATAAGTAGGTTAGACCAGGGAAACCCAGTGAATGTTATCTACTGAGACTTCCAAAAGGCCTTTGATAAGGTGCCTCACAGGAGGCTGATGAGTAAGGTGAGGGCCCATGGTGTTCAAGGTGAGCTACCGACATGGATTAAGGATTGGCTGTCTGACAGAAGGCAGAGAGTTGGGATAAAAGGTTCTTTTTCGGAATGGTAACTAGTGACAAGTGGTGTCCCGCAGGGTTCAGTGTTGGGGCCGCAGCTGTTCACTTTCTATATTAATGATCTGGATGAAGGGACTGGGGCATTCTGGTGAAGTTCGCTGGTGGTATGAAGTTAGGTGGACAGGCAGGTAGTACTGAGGAAGTGGGGAGGCTGCAGAAAGATTTAGACAATTTAGGAGAGTGGTCCAAGAAATGGCTGATGAAATTCAATGTGAGCAAGTGTGAGGTCTTGCAATTTAGAAAAAAGAATACAGGCATGGTCTATTTTCTAAACAGTGAGAAAATTCATAAAGCCAAATTACAAATGGATCTGGGAGTGCTAGTCCAGGATTCTCTAAAGGTTGACTTGCAGGTTGAATCCATAATTAAGAAAGCAAGTGTAATGTTGTCATGTATCTCAAGAGGGTTGGAAATGTAAAAGCAGTGATAATCCAGGTTTTACTCAAACTATGAAAGGAGCTCAGGATTTAGTATCTGAAGCAAACTTTTCACCATGAGTGAACGGGTTGGCTCCAATTTTTAAACATCTCTGTCTACAACTGAACAATGCTTGGTGGTGCAGAAGAAGAAACTTGAAACACAGACAGTTTCAGTAATGATATTATTACCTGATAATGATAAATGAATATCCCTGAGAGATCTTGCTGCTATTAGCCCCCAATCATTAAACCAACAACAGGAATATCACCAAACACCAATTGTGTTTCACTTGGTGGAAACTAGACCCCTTTTCATGAGAAAAGACAAGCTGAAAGGTGATCTAATAGAGATGTTTGAAACTATGAAGTTTGCAATATGGTGATAAGGAATGGTTGAAGATATAAATGTGGACTGGAAAGCCTGGGACTTTTTTCACTGGAGTTTAGGAGGTTAAGGTGTGACCTTATAGAGGTTTATAAAATCAAGATGGACATAGATAAGATGAATAACAGGTGTTTTCTTTTACCCTAGGGTGGGGGTTTTCAACACTAAGAGACATTTTTTAAGATGAGAGGAGAAAGATTAACAAGGACATGAGGGGCAATGTTGTTACTGAGGGAGTGGTTCATGTGAGAATGAACTTCCAGGGAAAGTAGTGGATGCAGGTACAGTGACGATGTTTTAAAAGCATTTGGATGAGCACATGTATAGAAAAGGTATGGAAGGATATGGGCCAAGTGCAGGGAGGTGGGACTAGTGTAGTTTGGGAACATGGTCAGCATGGACTAGTTGGACCAAATGGCTCTGTTTCTATGGCTCTGTGACTAGAGGGCTTTACGAAGGCACTCTGTTTATCGGCTCAATTGTAAATGCCAAACTTGACAACGATACACACATGCTGAGACTAAGTTATATAAAAGTGGATATATAAAAGTGCTGCAATACCCAGCAACATGACTGCCGCCAATATTGAGCTTCAACCTTTCAATCCCACCAACTCCACAAATCCCTTGATTGCCTGAGAGACCAAAAAGCTCTCTAACACAGTTTTAAATGTACTTGATCCCACAGCCCTCAGACGGTGAGCATTTCTAAAGATACACAACACCTTGGGTGACTTACGAAGCTGACTTGTGCTAAAATGATATGCATTTGGTTCACATTCGATGGACAATAAATGGTGGACGCTTCTCAGAAGCAGCATGGGTCAGAAATGCTGCAGCGGTGAGTCGCAAATCCTTGTGTATTAACATAAAATCCCACTCCTGGACTCTGTCCAATCACTATCGTCTTAGAGTTTCCTCGTCAGTTATATGATGGACTTGTTCAGCTGCAGAAACTCAGTGGTCCAGCTTTTTCAATGTTAGTGGAACTGTCAGTGTGCCCCATCATTATTTTCTCCTGAAACTATTAGTAATTTCTTGAGCCTGACATGCAAATTAATACAGAAATCTCGCAATTGCAGTCAGCAATTCTATTCTTCTCCAGTAGGTGCGCTACTGAGGCACCTCCAAGCTACAATCGATGGTAACCCAATGAATTGATGAGAGCTTTTACTGTTAAGAAGTTATTATTGATGTAAGATCTCTTGAAAATACTTTACCTTGATGACTTGAGATGTAACTGGGATTTTAGCAGCATACTCACTTCATAATTGCTGCTAAATGTGATCTCTGGCCCTGGAAGAGCTGTGCTAAATTTACATAATGTCAAAATTCTCCGTCACAGTAAAAGCACTTCCAGATGTTTTCAAAATAATAATTTTGAAAAATTATTTAGTTTATTTATCTTTATTTTAGCTTCTCTCTTAATTGAATAATAATCATTTATTTTGCTTTCAAGAAACTTAAGTTAAAAGTGAACATTAGCAGACCAAGGGTTGTTGTGTTGTGATCAGGTGATAACTAGGTTGTTGACAGCATTGTCGGTACAATCATCCCTTTGCCATGGTGACAGGTCTAAGTTGTCATTAAATACACACCCAAAAGATATTGTTCAGCACTTTGTATCAAGGCAAGCAACAAGCAACCCTGTTTCCTTACTGATCGCAAATTCCAGTCTGATTCTGATTGAATGTGAGTGTGATTGAACATTATTGTCACATAGACTCACATGAATACAGTGAAAAGTTAGTAAGTCACCACTTACAGTGCCAATTTAGGTACCAAGGTATTTAGGTACAGATTCTTAAGAACAAAATTCTTAGGGAAAACAATTAGAAAAATAAAGAAATAAAAAGTCCAACAATAAACAGTCCAACTGTCCTTCCAACCCACACTGCACTGGGCTTCACCTCGAGGACAGGAGTGGTGGGAGTCCGGGAGTCTGAGTCCACGTTGAGGCCGGGGATCCGAGACCACACTGAGGCCGGGAGTCTGGGTCCACACTGAGGCTGGGAGTCTGGGTCCATGCTGAGACCGAGAGTCTGAGTCCACGTTGAGGCTGGGACTCTGGGTCCACACTGAGGCCGGGAGTCTGGGTCCATGCTGAGACCGGGGGTCAGAGTGCACGTTGAGGCCGGGAGTCTGGGTCCATGCTGAGGCCGGAGAGTCTGAGTCCACGTTGAGGCCAGGAGTCTGAGTCCACACTAAGACCAAGAGTCTGAGTCCACACTGAGGCCAGAGGTCTGAGTCCACTCTGACACCGGGAATCTGAGTCCACACTGAGGCCAGGAATCTGGGTTCACGCTGAGACCGGGAGTCTGAGTCCATGCTGAGGCTGGGGGTCTGAGTCCACGTTGAGGCTGGGAGTCTGAGTCCACACTGAGGCCGGAAGTCCGAATCCATGCTGAGGCCGGGGGTCTGAGTCCACACTGAGGCTAGAAATCCAAATCCATGCTGAGGCCAGGGGTCTGAGTCCACACTGAGGCCAGAAGTCCGAATCCATGCTGAGGCCAGGGGGTCTGAGTCCACGTTGAGGCCGGGGGTCTGAGTCCACACTGAGGCCGGAAGTCCGAATCCACGCTGAGGCTGGGAGTCCGGGTCCATGCTGAGGCTGGGAGTCTGAGTCCACACTGAGGCCAGAAATCCAAATCCATGCTGAGGCCGGGGGTCTGAGTCCACACTGAGGCCGGAAGTCCGAATCCATGCTGAGGCCGGGGGTCTGAGTCCACACTGAGGCCAGAAATCCGAATCCATGCTGAGGCCGGGAGTCTGGGTCCATGCCGCCTGAGGACAGAAGGTAAACAGAGAAAGAAAGAGAGAGAAGAAAGAAAAGAAACTGATGGAGCAGATGAGCTCTGGCTCTGGATCCTACTCCACCTTCATCTTGGATGAATTTGCTGCCATTTTCCTCTGCTTGGGTTTGGAAGGTGCTGTTTGAAGGAGCTTTGGTGAGTTGTTGCAGTGTGTTTTATCGATGGAGCCACACTGTTGTGACTGTACACTGACGAGAGTGGTGGCTGGAAGTGGTGGATGGGATTCTTATAAAACAAGCTGCTTTAACCTGGATGGTGTCAAACTTCTTGAGCGATGTTGGAGGTATTTCCTCCAGACAAATAGAGAGTTCCAGTTGTTGCTTCATATTGATGCCTGCCAGCCCTGGTGGCCGTGAATTTCCTGGACTCTGTCATGGCTTTCATTTCTTCATTGCCTGGAAAGTTTCAACCCAGGTTAAGCTTGTGGTCCCTTCACAGTTTTCTTTCAAGTTTCCGAATATCAGCTGAATGAAAACAACCCTTAAATTTAAGAGTATCTGTCATGGAAGATACAATTAACAGTCTGGATTGAGATTGTTTTATGGCACTAATATATCTCAGGGATCAAAGGATGGTCAGAAATGGTTTGAATTCTATTTCCAAAGTTTATGATGCTGTCTGAATCCATGGAATAGATTTAGTCAGCCAAGTGGCAGACATATGTGGAGACCCATGAGCATTTTGAAGAGTCCCATGCTGCAGAGAAGTGCATAGGGTTCTGTTTCTTTTGTACTGAATGCATAAGCATTCTTTTTAAAGAGAGCTGAATTCAGAGATTTGGGGGCAGGTTGAAAGAATTGCAGCTTGGGTTAGAATGGCGAGTTAACGTAGCTACAAATATGAATCGTAAAACCGCTTGGTGATTGCCAAATCTGAATCACTCTCTTGTAAATTTTCAACAAAAATAATAAATTCTGACAACGTTTTCTATTGCCAAGTTTCAGTGAAAGTTCAGTGGAATCTTTTTGAAGGTGTTTTGCTGAGTTGGCAGATTTTCCAGGAAATGCTCAAAGAGGCTGAATAAACGATGGGGACACACAAAGACTGTAAGAGATATCAAAGCAATAGACAATAGACAATAGGTGCAGGAGTAGGCCATTCTGCCCTTCGAGCCTGCACTACCATTCAATATGATCATGGCTGATCATCCTTAATCAGTATCCTGTTCCTGCCTTATCTCCATAACCCATCATTTCACTATCCTTGAGAGCTCTATCCAACTCTTTCTTAAGTGAATCCAGAGACTGGGCCTCCACTGCCCTCTGGGGCAGAGCATTCCACACAGCCACCACTCTCTGGGTGAAGAAGTTTCTCCTCATCTCTGTCCTAAATGGTCTACTGCGTATTTTTAAGCTGTGTCCTCTGGTTTGGCACTCATCCATCAGCGGAAACATGTTTCCTGCCTCCAGCGTGTCCAATCCTTTAATAATCTTATATGCCTCAATCAGGTCCCCTCTCAGTCTTCTAAACTCAAAAGTATACAAGCACAGTCCTCCAATCTTTCAGCGTAAGATAATCCCGCCATTCCGGGAATTGACCTCGTGAACATACACTGCACTCCCTCAATAGCTAGAATGTCTTTCCTCAAATTTGGAGACCAGAACTGCACACAATACTCCAGGTGTGGTCTCACCAGGGCCCTGTACAGCTGCAGAAGAACCTCTTTGCTTCTATACTCAATCCCTCTTGTTATGAAGGCCAGCATGCTATTAGCCTTCTTCACTACCTGCTGTACCTGCATGCTTACCTTCATTGACTGGCGTACAAGAATACCCAGATCTCTCTGTACTGCCCCTTTACCTAAATTGATTCCATTTAGGTAGTAATCTGCCTTCCTGTTCTTGCCACCAAAGTGGATAACCATACATTTATCCACATTAAACTGCATCTGCCATGCATCTGACCACTCACCTAACCTGTCTAGGTCACCCTGTTATCTCCTAACATCCTCATCACATTTCACCCTGCCACCCAGCTTAGTATCATCAGCAAATTTGCTAATGTTATTACTAATACCATCTTCTATATTATTAATATATATTGTAAAAAGCTGCGGTCCCAGCACTGATCCCTGCAGTACCCCACTGGTCACTGCCTGCCATTCCGAAATGGAGCCGTTTATCACTACTCTTCGTTTCCTGTCAGTCAACCAACTTTCAATCCAAGTTAGTACTTTGTCCCCAATATCATGCACCCTAATTTTGCTCACTAACCTCCTATGTGGGACTTTATCAAAAGCTTTCTGAAAGTCCAGGTACACTACATTTACTGGATCTCCCTCGACCATCTTCAGAGTTACATCCTCAAAACATTCCAGAAGATTAGTCAAACATGATTTCCCCTTCATAAATCCATGCTGACTCTGTCCTATCCTGTTACTACTATCCAGATGTGTCGTAATTTCATCCTTTATAATAGACTCCAGCATCTTTCCCACCACTGAGGTCAGACTAACTGGTCTATAATTTCCTGCTTTCTCTCTCCCATCTTTCTTAAAAAATGGTACAACATTAGCCACCCTCCAATCTGCAGGCACTGATCTCGAATCTATCGAACTCTGAAAAATAATCACCAACGCATCCACGATTTCTCAAGCAACAATAACAAAGGTTAGAATCTCCCAACCTTTGAATGGCATGGTGAAAAATTTGAGAAACTGGTGAGCCATATAATGTTGAGTTCAAAAAGTCCCATTTTCCATTGAGTGTTGAGTGAGACAAGATTCTGGTGGTAGTGAATAGCAAGCAATCTCTTTGGGGTGGCATGGTGGCTTGGTAGTTAGCACTGTTGCCTCACAGCGCCAGGACCTTGGGTTCGATCCCAGCCTTGGGCGACTGTCTGTGTGAAGTTTGCACATTCTCCCCCGTGTCTGTGTGTGTTTCCTCCAGGTGCTCCGGTTTCCTCTCATAGTCCAAACCTGTGCAGATTAGGTGAATTGCCCTTGCTAAATTGTCCACAGTGTTCAGGGATGTGTAAGTCAGGGGTAAATGCAGCGGAATGGGTCCAGGTGGGATGCTCTTCGGAGGGTCAGTGTGGACTTGTTGGACCGAAGGGCCTGTTTCCGCACTATAAGAATTCTGTGATTATTCTATTCATTAGAATTATCGCTCTATATCTGCCTCATTATTCCCTAACCTAGCCTCAGTGATTTCCAGTTTCCCATTCTCCCACTAGTTATTGGAAACTAGATCAAAAACACACAGCATCCCTGTTTAGCTTTTTAACCAGAGCTTAAAGGCCCACAGTATTTCTATCGTGAGTTGACCTTTAGTACTGCCATGCTTGCCAGCAGTCAAGGGAGCAGACACATTGCAATAGCAATTTCACACCTGCCCCATGTGCCAGCTGCTTACCGCCAAGCATCCTGTATGCGCATGAGCCAAATGGTCGTTTCGCTGAGTCTAAAGGGAGTCAGGTCAAATCCAGGGAGACCATCTTCAGGCCCAGAAACCAGGGCACCAATTCCCCTCTTGCTCATCATGTCCAAGACAAATGTCTCAAATTGTGGAGGGCAGCACTGAACTGGTTTATCGGGTGCAGGATGACTTAGTGCAGGCATCAGGGATCCCAGGACATTCCTGCAAAGGCTACTTTCCCCTTTAGTGTGAGGGGGATTCAGGCGAGCACCAGACCAGCATAGGGGCATGTTAGGTAGTTGATGAGATAAGCTTGGGATGATAGTGCAAGAAAATTCCTGCATTTCTCAGCGAGAGACATGCTCTGTGAAGCTCAACAAAAATGACACTTTGTCCCTTTCTGGTCAAGTTCAGCCCAGTGGCTCTGAGAACAGTCAAATAAAAGATCATTGTCCTGAAATATTAATTCAATACTAAGGACTCACGTCTAAGACCCAAGTAGCCTCAAATGTGGCATGACCAATGGGCACCATTGCTGGAGCTACACCTGGAGGGTGACAGCATATCAAAGACTATGTGACCACATAGTAATGTGCAATGTTCTGGTATATTCAGAACTTCAAACTAATCTTTTGATATTTTGAGAGCAGACCAAGGAAAGCATCCAAAAATTGGCTGAGTGAGGATCACACGACTTCTCTTATTTATTCAAGCACTCCATTGTCTCCAGAGGAAAGGGGAAGTGGTATTATAATTGGACTATTAATCCAGATAATATTCTGGAAGCCTGAGTTGAAATCTGCCATGGCAAATGGTGCAATTTTAATTTGATTTACAAAATGGAATCAAGAGTCTAATTATAATCATAAAACTTTCATTGGTTGTCAGAAAAGTCCATCTGGCTCACAAATGTCCTTTAGGGAAGGAAATTGCCTTCCTTACCTGGTCTGGCCTACATGTGACTTCAGACCCACAATAATGGTTGATTCTTAAACAAAAACAGAAATTACTGGAGAAACTCAGCAGATCTGGCAGCGTCTGTGGACAGAAAGCAGAGTTAACGTTTGGCTTTCAATGACCTTTCTTCAGAAATGGACTCACTGAAAGATTGGGTGAAAGTGAGGAATGCAGATGCTGGATATTAAATTCAAGAGTGTGGTGCTGGAAAAACACAGCAGGTCAGGCAGCACCAGAGGAGCAGGAAAATCAATGTTTCCGGCAAAAGCCCTTCTTGAGGAATGAGGCTGGGAGCCTCAGGGGTAGAGAGATAAATGGGAGGGGGTTGGGGCTGGGGGAAGGTAGCTGAGAGTGCGATAGGTGGATGAAGGTGGGGGTAAAGGTGACAGGTCAGAGGGGAAAGTGGAGTGGATGGGGGGAAGGAAGATTGACAGGTGGGACATGTCATGAGGGCAGTGCTGAGCTGCAAGGTTGAAACTGGGATAAGGTGGGGGGGGGAGGGGAAATGAGAAAATTGGTGAAATCCACATTGATGCCTTGGGATTGGAGGGACCCAAGATAGAAGATGAGGTGTTCTTCCTCCAGGTGTCAGGTGGTAAGGAGTGGTGATTGAGGAGGCCCAGGACCTGTATATCCTCAGCAGAGTGGGAGAGGGAGCTGAAGTGTCCAGCCATGGAGCGGTGGGGTCCTGTCTCCCCAATATAGAGGAGACCGCATTGGGAGCAATGGATGCAGTAAATGACATGTGTGGAAGTGCAGGTGAAACTTTGATGGATGTGGAAGGCTCCTTTGGGGCCTTGGGTGGAGGTGAGAGGGAAGATGTGGGTGCAGGTTTTGCAATTCCTGTGGTGGCAGAGGAAGGTGCAGGGAGGGAAGGGTGGGTTGTTGGGGGTGTGTGGACCTGACCAGGTTGTCGCAGAGGGAACAGTTTGCACCCTGCACCAGCACCATCTTTAAGAGCATTTTACTCACCAGGTCAAACACTGTCAGTCCATAGCTACCCTGCATAGTTTAGATTAGATTAGATTACATTACATTACAGTGTGGAAACAGGCCCTTCGGCCCAACAAGTCCACACCGACCCGCCGAAGTGCAACCCACCCATACCCCTACATTTACCCCTTCACCTAACACTACGGGCAATTTAGCATGGCCAATTCACCTGACCCTGCACATCTTTGGACTATGGGAGGAAACCGGAGCACCCGGAGGAAACCCACGCAGACACGGGGAGAATGTGCAAACTCCACACAGTCAGTCGCTTGAGGCGGGAATGGAACCCGCGTCTCTGGCGCTGTGAGGCAGCAGTGCTAACCACTGTGCCACTGTGCCGCCCACAAACAATTGTTCCTGACAATTTTCCAAGATATGGCAGATAGGGAGAGATTGGTTTTGTGTACAGGACTGAGATATCCTGGTGGACGAGGTGGTATAGATGGCAAGATATCCTCTTCCCTCAGGGCTGGCTGTGATACCAGCCTTTTTTTTAATTCATTCACTGGCTAGGGCAGCATTTATTGCCCATCTCTAATTACCACACAGGCTTAAGAATCAAACACATTGTGTGAGCCTGGAGCCACATGTAGGCCAGACCAGCTAAGGATGGTAGTTTCTCTCCTTAAAGGATACCAGTGAACCAGGTGACATTTTGATAATTGATTCCTGGACATCATTAGACTCTTAATTCCAGATTTTTATTGAATTCAAACTCGACCATCTGCTATGGCAGGATTTGAACCCAGGTCCCTGGAACACTACCTGTGTCTCTAGATTAACAGTCTAGCAATAATGTCACTGGGCCATCACCTACCTGAATCTGAGGCTGTCACACAGGTCAGTACAGTGTCAGCCTTGTGGAGGAAAGCCGAGTAGTGAAGGAACATAGTCAGCGCTTTTTTTTCCAATCTGCCAGGATAACTGCCACTGTCTTCTCTCTGATACCACACACTCACTCTATCTTTGATAATGTACCCTCCTCCCACAAAGGCTCATGCTCTGCTGCTCTCACTGTTGCCTGCAACATCTTCCTCACGCAACCTCATCCACCTTAATGCCTGACACCATTAACCGTGCAGGTCCTCTGTGCTGCCTACTCACCCTCTCTTGAAAAGTCTTCACCTAAAGGTAACAGCTGTAACCTACTTTCTTCAGCCTTAATACTTGGCTCTCCCTCATTCTGGGAGGAAACCAGGCCACAATAGGGCAGGCAGAGTCAAACCTCAGGTCTTTATGTGGGGACCATCCTGACTGTGACTTCCCCAAGTGTCTGACTGCCTGTGACTAAGCCCCTGGACTGGTTTTGGAGCCCACCCTTCATTGCTGCGCTGGGACCTCCCTGACCAGAGGCAGTCTCCCGTGACTTAACTGAGGACTACTTCCCAGCTCTGTATTTGTGCTAAACAGCGTGGCATGATAGAAGTGGGTTCAGCCTCGTGTCTCTAACTGAGGGGAACAAAACACGAGAAGGGAAGGCTAATAGTAATTGACTTAACCATATTTGGAAAAGGACTTTGAACTGACAAAGTTCACATGGTAAGACAGACACACTGTCCACTGGCTTTCCTAATAAAGGATGAAAGTCCTCCAAAAACATGGAAACCTGGAGCAGGAGTAGGCCATTCGGTCCTTCAAGCCTGTTCCATGGCTTATCCTTTGTCTCAATGAGATAATCCCATTTTCTCTCCATCCTGTTTGAAGCCTTTAGAAGTGGAATATTTATCCACCTCTTCTTTTATTCAGTGACTTGGTCTCTACAGCTTTCTGTGGTAGAAAATTTCACAGGTTCAATTCCCTTTGAGTGAAGAAATGATTCCTCGTGTCAGCCCGAAATGGTCTTTGCTGTACCCTGAGACTGTGAGCCTTGGTTGCAGACTCTCAAACCAGGGAAAGCATCCTCACTACATCTAGTCTCTCCGGCCCTGTTCCTATTTTATATGCTTCACTCAGATAGAGTCAGAGAGCTGTACAGCACGGAAACAAATCCTTCGGTTTAACTCATCCATGCCGAATAGATATCCTAAATTAATCTAGTCCCATTTGCTAGCATTTGGCCTATAATCCCTCTAAATTCTTCCTATTCATATACCCACCCAGATGCCTTTTAAACATTGTAATTGTACCAGCCTCTACCACTTCCTCTGGCAACATGTTCTTTACACGCACCACACTCTGTGTGAAAAGGTTGCCCCTTAGGTCCTTTTTAAATCTTTCCCCGCTCACGTTAAACCTATTTCCTCTAGTTTTGATCTCCCCTACCCTGGGGAAAAAACTTAACTATTCCCCCTATTCATGCCCCTCATGATTTATAAGTCTCTATAAGGTCACCACTTAGCCTCCGAAGCTCCAGGGAAAATAACCTCTCCGGCCCATAGCTTAAACCCTCCAACTTTGGCAACATCTGTGTAAATCCTTTCTGAATCCTTTCAAGTTTCACAACATCTTTCCTATAGCAGGGAGACCAGAACTGAACGCAGTATTTGAAAAGTGGCCTAGCCAATGTCCTATACAGTTACAACATTGCCTCCCAACTCCTACACTCAATGCACTGACTAATAAAGGCAAGTGTACCAAATACCTCTTCACTACTTTGTCTATCTGTGATACCACTTTCAAAGAACTATGAACCAGATCTTCTTTCAACTCTCTAAATTCTACTGAATACAGACCCAGCCCCATAACGTCTCCTCATAGGAGAGTCCTGACCTCCCTGTCACAGAATAATGAACCTTCATTTCACTCCCTCAATGACAACTATATCCTTGTTTTGGCAGGGTGACCAAAACTGCACATAATGCCTCAGGTTGGTCTCACCAAGGGCTTGTATAACTGTAGTAAGACCTTTAACCTTACATCCTCTTACAATGAAGGTCAATGTACCATTTGCCTTCCTAATTACTAAATGCAACTATTGGTTTACTTTCATTGACTTGTGGACAAGGAGACCTGGATCCTTTTGTACACCCATACTTCCAATTTTATCACCATTTAAATAATACTCTATGTTTTATATTTTTCACATTGCATTAACTTCAGATTTTGCTTTATTGTACTGCATCTGTCATGTATTTGCACACTCAGTCAACTTGTTTAAATTTAATCTAGTTCAGGTTCAAGTCTCATTCGAGATGCTTAAGCACAGAAATGAAAACCAAGACTGAGATTTCAGTGCAATACTGACAGAGAGCCACACTCTTTCATGTGCTGTTTATTTCGATAATGTATTGAACTGAGAGTACATCTACCTGCTAAGGTGGATACAAAAGAGCCCATGGCACTATCTTAAGGAAGAGCAAGCAAGGTATTGCTAACATCCTGTCCAATATATATCACTCATTCAGCATCATACAAAAAGACAAATTATATGGTAATTGCAACAGTGCTGACTGTAAGAATTTGATTGAGATAAATTAACCACAGTATTTCCTATATTACAACAATGACAACAAAAGTATTCCACCAACTGTAAAGTGTTTTAAGATAAACACAGAGAATGCTGGAGAATCTCAGCAGGCCTGGCAACATCTGTGGAGAAAGAAGCAGAGTTAATGTTTCAAGTCCACTATGATTCTTATTCAGTTCTGAAGCAGAATCTTGTTGGACTCAAAACATTAACTGTCTCTCTCTCTCTCTCACTCAGCACAAATGCTGCCAGACCTGTTGAGCTTCTCCAGAGTTTAGGTGAGACCAGGGAAACCCAGTGGATGTTATCTACCTAGACTTCCAAAAGGCCTTTGATAAAGTGCCTCACGGGAGGCCGCTCAGTAAGGTGAGGGCCGAAAATGCGCTGCTGGAACAGCGCAGCAGGCCAGGCAGCATCCAGGGAACAGGAGAACCGACGTTCCGGGCATAAGCCCGCTTTCTGAAGAAGGGCTTATGCCCGGAACGTCGGTTCTCCTGTTCCCTGGATGCTGCCTGGCCTGCTGCGCTGTTCCAGCAGCGCATTTTTGGCTCTGATCTCCAGCATCTGCAGACCTCACTTTCTCCTCCAGTAAGGTGAGGGCCCATGGTGTTCGAGATGAGCTACTGGCATGGATTGAGGATTGGCTGTCTGACAGAAGGCAGAGAGTTGGGATAAAAGGTTCTTTTTCAGAATGGCAACCGGTGACAAGTGATGTCCCACAGGGTTCAGTGTTGGAGCCCCAGCTGTTCAATTACATATAAATGATCTAAAAAAGGGACGGGGGGCATTCTGGTGAAGTTCGCTGGTGGTATGAAGTTAGGTGGACAGGCAGGTAGTTCTGAGGAGGTGGGGAGGCTGCAGAAAGATTTAGACAGTTTAGGGAGAGTGGTCCAAGAAATGGCTGATGAAATTCAATGTGAGCAAATGTGAGGTCTTGCACTTTGGAAAAAAGAATACAGGCATGGACTATTTTCTAAACGGTGAGAAAATTCATAAATTCAAAGTGCAAAGGGATCTGGGAGTGCTAGTCCAGGATTCTCTAAAGGTTGACTTGCAGGTTGAGTCTGTGATTAAGAAAGCAAATGTAATGTTGTCATTTATTTCAAGAGGGTTGGAATGTAAAAGCAGTGATGTGCTACTGAGACTTTATAAAGCTCTGGTTAGGCCCAATTTAGAATACTGTGTCCAGTTCTGGGCCCCTCACCTCAGGAAAGACATACTGGCACTGGAGCGTGTCCAGCGGAGATTCCCAAGGATGATCTCTGGAATGGTAGGCCTAACATACGATGAACGGCTGAGGATCCTGGGATTGTATTCGTTAGAGTTCCAAAGTTTGAGTGGCGATCTAATAGAAACTTACAAGATAATGCATGGCTTAGAAAGGATGGACGCTGGGAAATTGTTTCAGTCACGCGGGATACTAGGACCCGTGGGCACAGCCTTAGAATTAGAGAGGGTCAATTTAAAATGGAAATGACAAGACATTTCTTCAGCCAAAGAGTGGTGGGCCTGTGGAATTCATTGCCATGGAGCGCAGTGGAGGCCGGGATGTTAAATGTCTTCAAGGCACAGATTGATAAATTCTTAATCTTGCAAGGAATTAAGGGATATGTGGAGAGTGCGGGTAAGTGGTGTTGAAATGCCCATCAGCAATGAGTGAATGGCAGAGTGGACTCGATGGGCTGAATGGCCTTACTTCCACTCCTATTTCTTATGGTCTTATGGTCTTAGAGTTCTCTGCTTTCAGATTTCCAACATCCACAGTATCTTATAGAGTCATAGAGTTATGCAGGATGGAAACGCACCCTTTGGACCAACTAGTCCACGCTGACCATATTCCTAAACCAAATCAGTCCCACTTGTCTGTATTTCGTCCATATCCCTCCAAACATTTTCTATTCATGTATCTGTCCACATATCTTTTAAATGTTATAACTGTTCTTGAATCCAACACTTCCTCTGGCATTTCATTCCATACATGAACCACCCTCTGTGTCAAACGTTGCCCGTCATGTCCTATTTAAATCTTTCTCCTCTCACTTTAAAAATATGCCCCCATAGTTTTGAACTCCCCCGCCCTAGGGAAAAAATCCCTTTCTAATCATTTTATCTATGCCCCTTTTATTTTGCTTCCATTCAAGTGTTTGAGATGTCTAGTGACCATGGAAAGGATGATAAAAATGCAAGTTTTTCTTTTTGCTTGAACTGAAAGAAATTGGGTGGAGATCTATTTGCAGTCTTTGGAATGATGGTAGGATTGCTATGACCAGAAGAATGGAGCTAATTCTGCTGCTGGGGGAATGCAGGACAAAAAGGCATCATATGAACATTACACTGAAGCCAATTAGGAGCAAATTCAAGAGGCACTTCTCCACACTCAGGGTTTCCAAAGGCAATGGTTGCAATGACAGTTGACATCTTCAGGACTGAGATTGATGGACTGTTGATTGGGATTGCTATCTGGGGATATCAAACAAAGGCAGATAAATGGTCTTGAGGTGCAAGTCAACCATGATCTTCCTGAAGGGCGAATGGTCCATTAGCTGCATACATATTATCATTCCAAAGAATTCTTCCAGCTCAATATGGTTTTAGAGTTGGATCGCCGACAGGTTTAACTCCCCTTTATTCTTCTAGAGGATTTGGCATCACTTGTAAGGCCAGCATTCACTCTCCATCATTCATTGGTTTGGAAGCAGTTAAGAGTCAACCACATTACATTTTTAAAGTGAGAAGAGAAAGATTTAAATAGGACATGAGGGGCAACGTTTTGACACAGAGGGTGGTTCATGTATGGAATGAAATGCCAGGGGAAGTGGTGGATTCAAGAACAGTTATAACATTTAAAAGATATGTGGACAGATACATGAATAGAAAATGTTTGGAGGGATATGGACGAAATACAGACAAGTGGGACTGATTTGGTTTAGGAACATGGTCAGCGTGGACTAGTTGGTCCAAAGGGTGTGTTTCCATCCTGCATAACTCTATGACTCTATAAGATACTGTGGATCAAGAGTCACATGAGTCAGACCTCCTTCCTAAAAGGGACATTAGTGAATCAGATAGGTAAACTATCAATGGCAATTCCAAGATCACTAGAACAGTGCCCAGCTTTCAATTCCAAGTTTATTCCATTAGTTGTCATGGTGAGATTTGAGCTCAGGCCTCCAGATCATAGCTGGGTCCACTGGCTTTCCAGTGATAGCACCACAAAACCACCTCGTCTTACGATGACGTGGAATCCTGCTTGTCTGGTTAGCCAAAATTGGAATAAATTTAGCAGACACGTAGGTAGCGAAATAAGTGTCAGGAACTGCTGGGAGCTAGACATGTAATCACATAATTGCTGTGTGAAATTCCTAACTGCTAATTTGTTGGGTTGGTTTATTTTTAGATTTTCTCTTTTCGGTTCTTCAAGGATGGGTGGTGTGCTGCACTATCAAAATGCTTTCTGCGACCTACATTCTAATCCAGCATGGTTGCTAAATTGGCACACGTTCCTCAAATTTGGGTTCACCATTTTAAAGTGCTTTGCCAGAACTGCCCACTAGAGAGGGCTGCACATCAGGTTCCTGTGTATGTTTATTTGCTTTCAGACAGACACTGGTATAAATCCAGTGCAAAGTGGGTGGGAGCAGCTGGATTATCTTGCGATTTCTGCACAAACATGAAAAGAATTAGCAAAGCATGTGAACTGGGGAAGAGCAAGTTAGATAATGACAATTCAACCTGGCTGAAGGCCTCCTTAAACACAAATGAGAATGTGCAGCTTGCAAATATAGGCATTCCTTATATAGATGAGATGAAGGGAAAGCTAGATAAGCAGCTGAGAAAGAAGGGATGCTTTAGCTGGTAGAGTTAAATGAGGAAGAAAAGGAGGAGGGTTGAGTGAAGGCTGGACTGGTCAGATTGAATGACCAGTTCGTGTGCTGCATAGTCTATGGAATTCTACATAACTTCACCCTTTAATGATCTCACTGTGTGTCTCAGCAATATTACTTTATCATTATCACTCAAAAATGTACATTAGGAAAAAAATACAATTTGACATTCTTATTGAATCTAGGATAAAATCCTATTCATTTTCATCGATTCCCAGATATATTCTAATTCAATCTTATCCATTAGAGTATTATATGAGACTCCAGTCCCATGTCAGTGTGGATGTCTGTAACTCATCCACCATCAATCTAGGTGTTAGCATTACTCACCTCGGCAGTTTCTACATTTCTGATCTGCAAGGAAGTTGGGAGTTCACACACAGGAACATGGAGTTAAAGCTACAATCAGATGTTATTAAATGACACAGAAGATCAAATTCTACACTCCTGTTCCTACGTCTTATGTTCTTATATTTGATTAGAAACTGAACTGGACCAGCCATATAAATACTGTGGTTAGAGGAGCACATTATGAGGCTGGGAATTCTGCCATGAATAACTCACCTCCTGACTCCCCAAAGCCTGTCCACCATCTACAAGGTACAAATCAAGAGAGGAGATGCTGGTGTTGGACTGGGGTGGACAAAGTTAAAAAAATCACACAACACCTGGTTATAGTGCAACAGGTTTATTTGGAAGCACTAGCTTTTGGAGCGCTGCTCCTTTATCAGGAGAACTTGTATTTCCAAATAAACCTGTTGGACTATACCTGGTGATGTGTGAGTTTTAACCAAATCAAGAGTGTAATGGAATACTCTCCACCTGCCTGGATGGGTGCAGCTCAAACAACACGAAGGAAGTGTGATACGGTTGGTTCTGCTATAGTTCTGTTCTCGTGCAATCCTGTGTTTTAAGAAAATCACGTAACAGCAGCACTATTGAAACTAACAGGGCCCGGAATCGTATTATAACCAATATACACCTTAAAAGTTCACACTTAAGAAACAGTGTCCTCAATTCGTCAATCATGTTATAGGGAATTTGCATTAATGAAATGCACGTCATAACAGAATGACCTGTACTGGCAATGACCATGGGGTATCGGAACTGGACTAGTAATCCAGAAACCCAGGCAAAGCTCTGCAAACCTGGTCCTAATCACACCATAGCTGGTGGAATTTGAATTTTAAACAATCAAGAATTAAAAGTCTAATCATGGCCATGAAATCGTTGTTGTATAAACCAATGTGGATATACCTAAACAGATAGAGTCAGAGTGTCATAGAGTTATATAGCATGGAAACAGACCCTTTGATCCAAATTGTCCATGTCAACTAGATACTTTAAACTAATTTAGCCCCATTTGCCAGCATTTGGTCCATATCCCTCGAAGGAGATAGTGAGGACTGCAGATGCTGGAAAGTCAGAGTCAATAAAGTGTGTAACTGGAAAAAGCACAGCAGGTCAAACAGCATCAGAGGAGAAGGGGAGTTGATGTTTCAGGTCCTGATGAAAAGTTCTGACCTGAAACATTGACTTGCCTGCTCCTCTGATGCTGCTTGACCTGCTGTGCTTTTTCCCATATCCCTCTAAACCCTTCCTATCATATACCCATCTAAATGCCTTTTAAATGTTGTAATTGTCCCAGCCTCCATCACCTCATCTGGCAGCTCATTCCAGACATGCACCCCCACTCTCTGCATGAAAGAAATTGCCTCTCAAGTCCTTTTTAAATTCAAAGTTTGTAAGAAGATTTGTAGCTCGGGTGCTCGTTGTTGTGGTTCTGTTTGCCGAGCTGGGAATTTGTGTTGCAGACGTTTCGTCCCCTGTCTAGGTGACATCCCAATGAAGTGTACAAAATCCCATGCAAGGACTGCACAAAACACTACATAGGACAAACAGGAAGACAGCTAACGATCTGCATCCATGAACACCAGCTAGCCACAAAACGACATGACCAGCTATCCTTAGTAGCCACACACTCAGATGACAAGCAACATGAGTTGGACTGGACAACACTACTATTATAGGACAAGCCAAACAGAGAACAGCCAGGGAATTCCTAGAGGCATGGCACTCATCCTCAGATTCAATCAATAAGCACATCGATCTGGACCCAATATACCGGCCACTGCAGCAGACAGCTAGAACTGACAACCGGAAGCGGCAGATACAAATCACTATCAACATCACAAAAGCACTTCACAGGAGGCTCCCAAGCACTGAGGATGTCACCTAGACAAGGGACGAAACGTCTGCAACACAAATTCCTTTTTAAATCTTTCCCCTCCACTTTAAACTTATGCCTTCTAGTTTTGGACACCCCTACCCTGGGGAAAAGACCTTGACTATTCACCCTATCCATGCCCCTCATGATTTTATAAAACTCTGTAAGGTCACCCCTCAGCCTCCTACACTGCAGGGAAAATAGCTCCAATCAATTCAGCCTCTCTTTATAGCTCAAACCATCCAATCCTGTCAACAGCCTTGTAGGTCTTTTCTGAACCCTTTGAAGTTTAACAACAATTCCCGCATGGGCCCCAGCTATGCCTGCCTCTTCGTAGGGTATGTGGAACAATCCATCTTCCGCAACTACACTGGCCCCACCCCCCATCTTTTCCTTCGCTACATTGATGACTGTATCGGCGCTACCTCGTGCTCCCACGAGGAGGTTGAACAGTTCATCCACTACACTAAGATGCAGAGGAGATTTATGAGGATATTGTCTGGTATGGAAGGAAGGTCTTCTGAGGAAAGACTGAGTGACCTGAGGCTGTTTTCGTTAGAAGGAAGAGGTTGAGAGGTGACTTAATAGAGATGTGAAAGATGATCAGAGGATTAGATAGTGTTAGCAGAGAGAGACGTTTTCCTCGGATAGTGATGGCTAGCATGAGAGGACATAGCTTTAAATTGAGCGGTGATAGATATAGGACAGATGTCAGAGGGGTAGTTTCTTTACTCAGAGAGTAGTAATGGCGTGAAACTCCCTGCCTGCAACTGTAGTAGACTCACCGACTTTAATGTCTTTTTAAATGGCCATTGGATAAACATATGGATGATAATGCAACAATGCAGGTTAGTTCAGCTTCAGGCTGGTTTCACAGGTCAGCACAACATTGAGGGTCAGAGAGCCTGGACTGTGCTGTAATGTTCTGTGTTCTTTGAAAGCAAGATAATATTTCGAGTCTGGCGATTCTTCATCAGAACTGTTAACAGCTCAGGAAAGGTGGTAATATATTGAAGTGACGTTTGTGGGAAGGGGTTGGTCTTGCACAAGGTGACTTACTTGCCGATTTACTTCCTCCAACCTCAGTATCCAAGGCCTCAGGCACACCTTCCAGGTGAAGCAGCAGCTTACCTGCACTTCTCTCAACTCATTTATTTCATTCACTGCTCAGAATGTGGTCTCCTGTATATCGGGGGAGATGAAACACAGATTTGATGACCGCTTTGCTGAACACCTACACTCTGTCTGTAAAACATGACCCAGAGTTTCCCACTGCCTCCACTTCAACACACCACTGTGTTCCTACACCAACATTTCTGTCCCAGATCTGTTGCAGTGTTCCTTAACGCAAGTTCAAAGAACAACACTTCATTTTCCATCTTCTCCTGCTGAACACTCTCTGCTCATTCCTGAAGAAGGGCCTGTGCCCGAAACGTCGAATCTCCTGTTCCCTGGATGCTGCCTGACCTGCTGTGCTGTTCCAGCAATAAAGTTTCAACTTTGATCTCCAGCATCTGCAGACCTCACTTTCTCCTCGAACAATTTCCTTATAGCAAGGAGACCAGAATTGAATGCCGTATTAATCAGAGAAGTAAATATCCTTGGGAGCATGTGTCCAGATGAATTTTTACATGTAGCCAAATTCTGTTTTGTCATTTGTCTTGGCATCAGTGGCCTTCCCTCCTTTGTAAAGGCGCAACGTGGGGATATTCACTTAAATATGTACAACATTCGCCTCCAGTTAGACTGCAACAAGAAGGCTCATCACCACCTTCTCACAAGCAATTAGAGACGTTCTCATGCTAATGACACTGTCAACCCATGAAAGAATAAATACATTACTGCTTAAACCAGTTCTGAGCTGACTTATCAAGTTAGCTGTACCAAATTGCATTCATGAAGATTGTCCACCACCATCTTCTCAGGGCAAATCGAGATGGAGGGTGGTCAGAATCTCTGTTCTTCAATCAAATCAGAGAAAAGAGTGATATCATTATCATCTGACGATTTTTCAATACAGGATCTTACCTTACAGCTGCAGTGAAGCATTCCTCATAGGCGGCAGCAGAGAGATTTCTCTATGAGGCTGTGTCCCCTCTTGATGGAGGTAGCTGACATATTCCAGTGAGTATTTGCCATTTTCGGATTCCAAGGACACTTTGAGAGCAAATGGAGAGAAGATAAGTGCATAAGATGAATAGGTTAGAGTTAGGGGTAAGGTAGTGGCAGTTGGGTGATGGAAGGGATAAGGTAGTGGGGTTAGAATTCAAGATGGTGAAGCAGGTAGATTGGCAGGTGGATGGGTAAGGGGAAGGGAATCAGCTGGGTGAGTGATAGAACAATGTGACAATTGGATGAGGTGATAAAGTGTCAAGAGGTTGAGGCGGGTAGAGTGGTAGGTGAATAGGTGAAGAGTAGGGTAGCAGTCTGGTGAAGAGTTAGGGTGAGACAGTGAAGATTGGCAAGTTAGGTTGGGCTGACTGTGGGGCGGATTTGGGTCAGATGGAGGTTCTAGTCTGGTCAGGTCGAGGTGGGTCAGGTCAGCTGTGGGATTCAGTAATGACTCTGGACAGGGGTCAGCAGGAGTAGGGGTGTGAGGGAGTTGAGATGGTCCCATGGTGGATAGGGTTCAGGTGAGGGAGGTGGTTGCAGTTTCGATGGGATGTTTACCAGGACTTAGAACTGGTTTAAATCTTCTAACCTTTCCTGATTAATTATCCAGATGCAATTCAAAGGCCCATCCTCTACTTCAGAGTTAAAGAGACTATTTCAGAGGATTCTAAATGCAAGGAATTGCTCATTGGAATCTAAATTTCCCAGGCAATTCTATCCTAGTCAGTGCATTGATAAATCCAAAAGGTTCTAATTACTGGAGACCTGAGGATCCGGGCTATTTTTATCTGAATGTGTCTATCCCTAATCCCGGTAGTCTTCCTCCATATCACAGAAATCCTTTGTCAATTTAATTGCTCTATTAGCTCCTGTCTTACATTGATATCCTTCTTATACTGTAGTTTCTATGTCAGTTTATGAATCACAAGGTGGACCAGTGCTGGATACAAACTATCTCTTTTTTCAATTACATTTCAAATTTTTTCCATAACTACTATGCATTCCATGAATACCTCAAATATTTTCCACTAAAGCCCTGGTCCTTCTCAAATCATTCCAAGAGGACGTTGCTCTTTATTTCACACTCCCACTGCATGTTCCCCTTCCTAGCTATCCACTTTCATGACTGTACATTTTTTTTACTTCAAACAATGCTTCCAATGCCTTAGCCAATTTTGCAATCTGTTCCAATTCATCAGCAACTGTTTCACTTGTTCCCCATTACAGGTTCAGCTATCTGGTATCATCAGCAAACATGATAAGGTTTCATACTAGCTCCTCTTCTGAGTCACTGATCCAGAACAGATCTCTGCATTGTGTCAATGCATATCTCTTTCAATATTAAGACTTATTCTTACATCATTTGATTCAATCTGGTCATTAGTCACTACAAAACTTCCTTTGTGTTTCCTCCTTAGTGCAATCCATGTGGGATTGTATGCTGCTTTTTCCTGGATCACTTACGTTTCCCCAAATAAATTTGCAGGACATTGATTCATTCCTATTTGCATTTATTTTTGCACAAATCTTGGAAAGGTATTAAATCTTTAAAATGGCCACATGTGACACTTTACTATAAATGATCCCCACCTTCCTCTCTGTCGTCATGATTTGGAGATGCCGGTGTTGGACTGGGGTGTACAAAGTTAAAAATCACACAACACCAGGTTATAGTCCAACAGGTTTAATTGGAAGGTAAAAACAATGACTGCTTCTTCATCAAGAAGGAGCAGCGCTCCGAAAGCTAGTGCTTCCAATTAAACTGTTGGACTGTAACCTGGTGTTGTGTGATTTTTAACTTACTCTCTGTACATTTAGTCAGTTAGTTAGCTGAACAAATATGTATTTAATGTAATAGTAACATAAGTAAACTGGAACATGTATAAGTCTGAGATATAGTATCAATGTACATAGTTAGCTACTAACAAACCTTCATATATCTGCTTCAACTAGAACCCTATACTTCCTACTGTATTATGTGAGTTAACATATAGACAACCACATCGCATCATATCACACAGTACTCCAGCTGAGGGTAAACCAGTTTTATTAATGTTCACTGTAGCTTCCTGCCTTTGTACTTAAGCCCAGATCATGGTATTAAAGTGCTTTTTCAACCTGCTCTATTGCCCCATCAATGATTTGTGCAATCTCATTATGTATTGGTGTTGTTAATTGATTTGCCCAACCCCTTTAATTTTGTTCAATATTCCTTCCCACCTCTAACCAAATCCATTGCTTAGAACATTCCTTTGAACCTTTATCGCCAACCTGCTTGTTCCATTTACCCCCACATTGGTTTCCTTCCTCGTCTATTGGACTATTTAACGCAGTGGAATGTGTTTGCTTTCCACTTCCCATTTGGGCCAATTGGCCCCTCAGCAACATTCCTTCCACAGACCACGTCCAAGCTAATGTGTCACAGTCTGCCCACTCTTTTAATTTCCTGAAGAAACATTCTTCGAACTGACTTCTTCTTCCTACAAAAGTACATGAGGCTAGTTTCCAAAATAGCAATCCATCTCAGGCCTGTTTAGTTTTACATCTGATTCAATATTGACCAGTTCACCTACTTGGCACGGCAAGAGCCTCCAAAATCTAAGGGGCCATGGATTTTGTTTCAAATGCCTACCCTGACCTCATAGGAACATGAGGAGGCTCCCACAATCCTGTGCACAAACCATTGACGGGGCAATAGAGCAGATTGAAAAAGCACTTTAACTACCATGATCTGGGCTTAAGTACAAAGGCAGGAAGCTACAGTGAACATTAATAAAACTGGTTTACCCTCAGCTGGAGTACTGTGTGATATGATGTGATGTGGTTGTCTATATGTTAACTCACATTATACAGTAGGAAGTATAGGGTTCTAGTTGAAGCAGATATATGAAGATTTGTTAGTAGCTAACTATGTACACTGATACTATATCTCAGACTTATACAAGTTCCAGCTGACTCATGTTACTATTACATTGAATACATATTTGTTCAGCGAACTAACTGACTAAATGTACAGAGACAGGGATCATTTATAGTAGAGTAACTCATGTTGCAATTTTATCTGGCTATTTTAAAGATTTAATAAGATTTAATACATTTCCAAGATTTGTGCAATAATACAGCATGATGTCCAAATAGGGGGGATGTGAAGATATTGGAGAGGGTGTTGGAAACATTCATATGGAGAATTCATGGGATAAATTTAGCTCAAACTCCATTTACAAATTTGCTGGTGACACCAGCATAGTGGGTCGGATCTCAAACACTGGCGAGTCAGAGTACAGGAAAGAGAAAGAGAGCTTAGTGTCATGATATAAAGACAACAATCTCTCCCTCAATATCAGCAAAATGAAAGAGCTGAACATCAACCTCAGGAAGTGAAGTGGAACACATGCTCCTGTCTGCATTAATGGTGGTGAGGTGGAGATGGTCGAAAGTATCAAGTTCCTTGAAATAAAGATCACCAACAACCTGTTCTGGTCCATCAATGTTTGCTCTACAGCTAAGAAAGCACACCAACACGCCTACAATCCTCGGAGGGTAAGGAAATATATCTTCGGAAAATAAAGTTGGCAACAATATTGACAAAAAGATTTCAGAGCAAGAATGAGAAGCTTTTAAAGTGGTGTTCAACAGAATGAAGGAAAAATGTACTCTGTTAAAAGGAAAGAACAAAATATGAGATTTCATGGATGAATACAAACCTAAAGGAACAACCGAGGTTTGGGAAAGAGCCTTGCTAATGCATGACAAGAGAGAATATGAAGAAAGAGAGAGACAAGTATAAAGAAGCATTTGAAAGGCAAGGAGGAATGAATGAAATTATATTATCTCGGAATTTAAAACAAATAGTAAAATATATGACGGGCATATCAAAGAAAAGGAAGTTTGCAATGAGAATAGAATGATTGGAATAGGCAGGATAACACCAAAGGGAAAGAAAGAGTATTAAAAATACTATTGCACTTTAGGTTTTTTTGTATTCACTCGTGCGATGTGGGCATCGTTGGCTGGGCCAGTATTTCTTGCCTGTCCCCAGTTGCCTTTGTGAAAGTGATGCTGAGCTGTCTTCCTCAACCGCTGCAGTCCATCTGCTTTGTCCAATCCACAATGCCCTTAGGGAGGGAATTCCAGGGTTTGGACCCAGCAACAATGAAGGAATGGTGATGTGTTTCCAAGTCAGTGGCTTAGAGCGGAATTTGCAGGTGGTAGTGTTCCCATGTATCTACTGCCCTTGTAATGATGGGCTTGGAAGGTGCTGTCAAAGGATCTTTGGCAAATTTCTGATGCTCATGTAAATAGTGCATCCTGATGCTAATAAGAATTGGTGGTGGATGGAATCGATGCTTGTGGATATGATGCTAATCAAGTGAGCTGCTTTGTCTTGGATGATGTCAAGCTTCTTGAATGTTGTTAGGGCTGCCCTCATCAAGGCAAGTGGGGAGTATTCTATCATACACCTGACTTGTGCATTGTAGATAATGGACAGGCTTTAGGGAGTCAGGAGATAAGTTACTCAATGCAGTATTCCTAGTCCCTGACCTGTTCTTGTATCCACTGTATTTATATGGTGAGTCCATTTGAGATTCTGGTCAATGGTAACCTCCAAGATGTAAATAGTGGGGAATTCAGTGATGGTAAAGCCATTGCATGTCAAGGGACAGTGGTTAGATTTTCTCTTATTTGGATGGTCATTGCCTGGCATTTGTACGGAGCGATGTTACTTACCACTTGTCCGCCTAAGCCTAGATGTTGTTGCTTCAGTATCTGAGGAAACACAAATAATGCTGAACTTTGTGCAATCATTAGCAAACATCACCACTTTTGACCTTATGATGGAGGCAGGTCATTTATAAAACCGCTGAAGATGGTTGGTCCTAAGACACTACCCTAAGGAACTCTTGCAGAGATGTCCTGGAGCTGAGATGACTGACCTTCAACAACCATGACCATCTTCCTAAGTGCCAGGGTATGACTCTAACTAGTGGAGAGTTTGCTCCCTGATATTCATTGATTCCAGATTTGCTGAATCTCCTTGATGTCACGCTCAGTCAAAGGTAGCCTTGTTGTGAAGTGCTGTCACTCTCACCTCATCTTTGGAATTTATCTCTTTTGTCCATGTTTGAACCAAGGCTGTAATGAGGTCAGGAGCTGAGTGATCATGACGGAATCCACACTGGGCACCAGTGAGCATCAAGGAGGAAGAAAAGGCAGATGTGACCTTGCATGATGGGATGAGCATCGAGATGAGTGCATTTGAAATTTTAAAAAAGGGATTTAAAAGAATTTCAGGAGGATGCAGAAGCATTATGACTTATTTTTAATAATTTGTAAGAAAAAGGTATAATGCCAGAGACTGGTGGATAGTTGATACAATTCTTACATTTAAGAAGGATGACAGAATATGTCCAGGGGAATATAGACCAGTCAGCTTAACATCAGTGCTAGGAAAAAATAATGGAATCCTTCCAAATGTAAAGACAAATTTGGAGCTGAAGAAAGGGAATTTGACCCTTCAGGCTTGCGCCGCCATCCAATAAGGTCATGGCTGATTTGTTTGTGTTCAAATATCACAGTCCATTATTAATATTTTTCAAATTTATTTGCTCAGAGATGTTATTCCACAGATCTGGAGCACATTAATGTGAACCTTATAAGTAGGGGCATTATCTCTGTGCCACAAGAGACCCTCTGATAACCTTGAATGTTTCTGCTAAGTAAGAATCTTTCTTGACTCCACCTTAAAAAATATGAAATGACCCCACCTCCAAAATCAATGACTTAAATTAGGGAAGAGAAAGCATGGACATGAAATTCACAGACAACACCAAGATAGGTAGGAGTGTAAGTTGTGGAGGAAGACATTAAGAGATAGCAGATGGGTGAGTGAGTGGGCAAAAATATGGCAGGTGGAATATAATGTGGGAAAATGTGAAGAGTACAGATGATACCAAAATTAGGAAACACAGAGCCATATAACAGGCAAAGTCACCATCGTCCCACCTGACCATAAGGCTGCTCTGTCGTTAGACAGAGGTGACTGGCAGTGGTTTAAGACTGAGATAGATAGGTTCTTGAGCATCAAGGGGATCAAGGGTTACAGGAAGAACATAGGAGAATAGGGTTGAGAAACTTATCAGCCATGATTGAAAGGTGGAGCAGGCTCAATGGGCTGAATCGCCTATTTCCTGCTCCTATGTCTTATCTCCCTTCAGGCCTGTTAGTGAAAAACATGTCAAACAAATCTCAAACCTCCTTGGACTTAGCCAAAAAAATGATAAAATTAAGCCATAGAATTCTATAGGATTGTATATTACAGGGGTCTATTCCACAGTTGCAGGGTATTCATCTCAAGCAGTCCATTTTAATGTTTCTACTCTTCCCATCTTTGGTCAGCTAAATCTCCTAACTTAAAAATCCACTTGCCATTTCCCAACTGCTTCTAGCTTCCTTTTTAATAAACATATCAAACACTGCCTGTAGTAGCAGGTAGCATGTTATCATCATTCTTTGAGTAGCGAAGCATTCTCTGAAATCCATTTGGATTACGTGGTGACTATCGTATGTGGACGGACCTTGGTTTCACTCTTTCCCACTCGCGCCCATTCAATCAAAGCTTACACAATCTTAAAGACCTCTTCAATCTTCTTTTTAGCAAGAGACCCACACTCTCAGTCCTTTCTTGAGATGTGAAGCCACACATTTCTGGTAATTTGCTCCTACACTTCTGGTCAATTATTTGTGTGCCCACTCCAGGGCCTCTATCCTCTTTCTAATTGATGACCATAACCCGTGGATGACAAGAGCAGAGGAGCTTCTTATCAAAAGGAAGAAGGAACCAAGAGGAAGCAAGAATCTGGCACAGCTTTATAGGATTATAGGGTAGCTAGGAAAGAACTCAAAAATGCACTGAGGAGAACTAGGCAGGGCACGAGAAAGCCTCGGCAGGAAGGATTAGGGAAAACCCAAAGGTGTTCTACACATACGTGAGGAATAAGAGAATGATCGGAAAGAGGGTTGGGCCAATCAGGGATAATGGAGGGAGCTTGTGCCTGGAGTCTAAAGAGGTGGGGGAGGCCCTAAATGAGTTTTTCGCTTCAGTAATCACTAGAGACAGGGACCTTGTTGATAGTGAGACCAGGTTAATAGGCTTGGACAGATTGATATTAAGAAAGTGGATGTGCTGGAAATTCTGGGAAGCATCAAGATCTATAAGTCCCCAGGGCCAGACCAGAAATATCCAAAGTTACTACAGGAAGCGAGGAATGAGATTGCTGCACCTCTGGCGATGATCTTTGTATCCTCACTCTCCATGGAGTAGAATTGGCTAATTATAAGGAGGCAGATGTTGTTCCTCTGTTCAAGAAAGGGAATAGAGATACCTCTATCAGTCTTACGTCTATGATAAGCAAGGTACTGGAAAAGATTCTGAGAGATAGGTTAATTGACAATTTGGAAAACCATATTTTGATTAAAGTTAATCAGCATGGCTTTGTGAGCGGTAGGTCATGCCTCCCAAGCCTTATTAAGTTCTTTGAAGATGTGACGAGAGAAGTTGACAAAGGTCGAGCAGTGAATGTGGTGTAAATGGATTTCTGTAAGGTATTTGATAAAGTTCCCCATGGTAGGCTCATTCAGAAAGTTAAGAGGTATGGCTACAGGGAAATTTGGTTGTCTGGATACAGAATTGGCTGGCAGAAAGAAGACAGAGAGTGATAGTGGGTGGAAAGTATTCTGCCTGGAGGTCGGTGACCAGTGATGTCCCACAGGGATCTGTTCTTGGGCCTCTGCTCTTTGTAGTTTTTATAAATGACTTAGATGAAGAAGTGGAAGGGTGGGTTAATAAGTTTGAGCTGAAAATGTGTTGCTGGAAAAGCGCAGCAGGTCAGGCAGCATCCAGGGAACAGGAGAATCGACATTTCGGGCATAAGTCCTTCTTCAGGCTTATGCCCGAAACGTCGATTCTCCTGTTCCCTGGATGCTGCCTGACCTGCTGCGCTTTCCCAGCAACACATTTTCAGCTCTGATCTCCAGCATTTGCAGACCTCACTTTCTCCCTTGGGTTAATAAGTTTGCCAATGACTCAAAGGTCGGTGGTGTTGCAGATAACATTGAAGGCTGTTGCAGGCTTCAACAAGACATTGACAGGATGCAGAGCTGGGCTGAGAAGTGGCGGATGGAGTTCAACCTGGATAAATGCAAAGTGATTCATTTTGGAAAGTCAAATTTGACTTCTGAATACAGGGTTAAAGACAGGAATATTGGCAGTGTGGAGGAACAGCAGGATCTTGGGGTCCGTGTACATAGATCCCTCAAAGTTGCCACCCAAGTTGAGAGGGTTGTTAAGAAAGCATATGGTGTTTTGGCTTTCATTAGCAGGGGGATTGAGTTTAAGATCCACGAGGATTTGCTGCAACTGTATAAAACCCTAGTTAGACTACACTTGGAATTTTGTGTCCAGTTCTGGTTACCTCATTATGGGAAGGATGGAGATGCTTTCGAGAGAATGCAGGGGAGATTTAGCAGTTTGCTGCCTAGATGGGAGGGCATGTCTTATGAGCAGAGGTTGTGTGAGCTTGGGCTTTTCACACTAGAGAGAAGAAGGAAGAGAGGTGACTTGATAGAGGTGTACAAGGTAATGAGAGGCTGTTCTCCAGGGCAGAAATGGCTGTCATGAGGGGTCATACTTTTAAGGTAATTGGAGGACGGTGTAGTGGAGATGTCAGAGGTAAGTTCTTTATGCAGATAGTGGTGGGTGTGTGGAATGCACTGCCAGCAGTGGTAGTAACATTAGACACATTTAAATGACTGCTGGACTAGCACATGTATGGCTTATATTTAGGGGTGTGTAGGTTAGATTGATCTAAGATTAATATAAATGCCTGGCACAACATCGTGGGCTGAAGGGTCTGTACTCAGCTGTACTGTTCTATGCTCTAACTCCACTCAGTACTCAAAGGATGGGCAAAATTTCAAGACAGGGTTAGCATAATCTCCCTACGTTTCAATTCTATCCCTTTAAAAGTGACCATTTCCTTAGCTTGCTCTTATTGTGACCTTGCTAACCTGTGACATATCTTTGAGTGATTGATGTGCTTGCATTTCAAGATCTTTTTGTTCCTTTATCCCGTGCAGATACTCCTAAGTAATAAGAGGCATCCCTATTCCTATCAGAGTATACCACCTCAGGTCTACCTAACGTAATTGGCCAATTATTTGCCAATCTGCATTTTTATTAATGCCCTCTTACAATTTGTTAGCATAAAGGCAGTGTCTTTTTATTTTTCTATATTTTTGATTGTGAACAGAATTGCTTTAAAAGGCAAGCATTATTGAAGGTTTGTTGCATGTTTTTGAAAGTAACCTGATGCTCATTATCAGCACTGTTTACACAGCTTCTCCTTCAAGCCATAGTAGGAGAAGCTGCAGATGAGTGTGCACAAATGGAGAGTCAGCTGGCAAAGAATGGCTTATTCATCTCTGGATTAGTGACCAGTTATCAATGACAGCATCTTCTCCTGCTAACAGCTTTGTGATTGGTTCTCATATAGCTGAATAGATTGGGGCTATGAACAAGATTGAGAGAAGTCATCAGATCTTCACCAGTTTGCTACAGGAAAAACTACTTTAAGCCTGAAGAAAACCATTTTATTTTTCCTTCAACAGTTGCTATAAAGTTGCTGTGACTTTTAACTAATAAGTCAGAGACCTTGGGTGGCATGGTGGCTCAGTGGTTAGCACTGCTGCCTCACAGTGCCAGGGACCTGGGTTTGATTCCTGCCTCGGGTGACTATCTGTGTGGAGTTTGTACATTCTCCCTGTGTGTGTGTGGGTTTGCTCTGGCTTCCTCCCACAATCCAAAGATGTGCAGATCAGGTGAATTGACGATGGTAAATTGCCCATAATGTTAGGTGCATTAGTCAAGGGTAAATACAGGGGAATGGGTCTGGGTCGGTTACTCTTTGGAGGGTCGGTGTGGACTTGTTGGGCCAAATAGCCTGTTCCATACTGTAGGGAATCTAATCTAAATCTTTTCTAAGGGTGAACCAGTAGCTTTCTGCTTCCTGTAAATTAGTAAAAACTTCTGGCAAAGTTCACTTTCGTTTCTGCTGGAAAAGTGTATACACTTACACTCTATCACCCAAGCACTGGTCCTCAAACATGGCAGGGAGCAGGGAAGGGTATCAGCTGTCCTTCCTCACAAAGAGACAGGGGGCAGTGCCAGGAGGCATTCAGCTGGAGAAGGAACCACACACAGGTTCCTCAGAATTCTCCTCGCAGGACACTCCCGATCTGGTTGTGCCCTTCACTTCCACCCTGCCTTCCTCCGGTCTGACCTTTGGAAATTGAAGCTGAGGAAGGTCCAGCCGCCTTCAGCAAGAAGATCCTCAGCATTTTACAGTTGACCAGACACAAATAGCCCCGGGGTCGCTCAATCAAATCTCTAGGGTCAACCGGTACCACTGCTGAGCAGTGGAACCTGGACAATGTTAATGTGTGATGGGAGAGAGAGAAAAAGAGAGATTTTAAAAAACTATTAATGGCATTTTAGGGGCAAGGGTGACAGTGCACTGTTATAAAGTATCATGTTTGTATAAATTTTTGAACTATATGTATTTGTCTAATATTCTGTCCAGCCCTGAATATATGGTGATAATATAGAGCCTAACTCCAGGATGTACCATGGATTGATGTCTGCATTAACAGTTTGCTGCTGCAGGTGGAAGAAGGTAGACAAGGTTTATGTGGGACAATGGATTATGCAAATACAATTGTCTATTGTTCTTAATTATCTCCTTCCTTTCCTTGCCTCCGTGTCCAAAATTGCTGGTGCTGAATGAGGCAGGCAGAGGGGCATGAAGATGTACATAAATTAGGGAATCGATGCATCAGGATTCCACTTTTCAGTCACCCAGCCTGATTTTGAATCTAACTTTTCATCACCCCATCCCTCACCAACCTTCACATCCAACCCCTTCCCAACCCCTCCCCCCCACCCAGTACGAGCCCCACAGACAAAAACGTGTACTGCCATTTTTAAAGTTTGGGTTTGAAAAGCGAATACTCCTCACAACTCTGTGCACCAAGACGAATAAAAATCAGATGTTAGGAATGTCAGGTTTTCTGAATATGTTTCCAAGATAGAATGAAGTTGGAGATCTGGAGGATAGTTAATTAGCATTCCATGAATACAAGGTCCATGTGATTCAGAAAGTCATGAAGTTGGGCTTTGAAAGAGGACAATCCAAAGCAAGCCAGTGTAGGATCAGATTGCAAATCTTCCTAAAGTTATTGAAACTCAAAGACAGTACACAAGAATATGAGAGAAAGGGGGTCTGAGAGATCAGAAAACAGAGGAAGTATGGTTTCTATTTCTCATCATGCTGGCTGGGAGAGGTAGCTCATCTTCAGGTTGAAAAGACCAGGTTCGTGAGGATTTAAATAAAACTGGAAGTTTTCATTTGTTCTGGCTGAAAGGTGGGATCTCACCAGGAAAGTCAACAGAGTAAATGTTATTTGGCTGGCGAAGTAATAAGGAGCCTGGAATAGTTTTGGGCTGGTCACTGCAGAATTAAGTGTCCAATTAAGGGATAGAGTAAAATATAACTGTAGCAGACGGATTTTTGGTCACTGTAAAAGTTAATTGGGGGAAAAATTCATTGTAGCTGACTAAAACAAAAACAAGACAAACTTTTAGTCAAAGATGCTTTTAGTTTGTTTATTCTGCAAAAGATTTAAAACATACCAAATTGTCAAGCCATCCTTTCATTCACTCAAAGTTTAAACATTATCAGTCTCTATGGGGATTGCAATAAGTGTACCAAATTATTATCCATCGTGTATAATGTTACAAAATCTACAGCGAACACAGAGTTGTCTCAGATTGGTGGAGTTAACAAGCTGGTTCCTTGAACACAATGTTCAGATGAGATGGGGACATTTCTATGTTTGTCTTGAACTGAAGGAGACACGAGAGATTGCAATGCCAGAAATTCACACTCTGCTGTAAATCTGGCCTCACAGCAAACTTCTGAAAGAAGACAAATGTGACTTAAAGCAGCAGAAGCTACAATGTGACCTTTAAAATTGAAATGCCCATATTTTGTGTCACGGTTGCAAGGTCTCTTTTACATTTCAGTCAAGGGTTTAACCAGCCCTGTAGTAACACAGATCTTATAATTTTAGCTCCAATTTCCTGTGCATGTGTACGACAGCACGCTCATGTGAACTTAATTCTTTTTAATAGCCATTTTGTTGATTTTCTTTTTTTTTTATTTTTTGGATCAGCCCCAGGCTCATAAAATAACACTCCAAGTATTTATAAACTAGCAAAATAACCAGAATTGCAAGAAAGAAATGTTAAACTTCCCAATTTTTTTTTCCCCTTTGGAAATCAAAGGGTTTATGACCAGAGAAATAAATGACATGTTCCAGCAATCTCTAAAGGCACGATAAAGTCAGGTTAAAGCTACATGCGGATTTTAAAAAAGGGGTCTTGGCTGTCTCGTGGTAGCTGGGCCAAGTGACAGTTGGGCTCCAAGTTAAACAAATCATTGTTGTTCCTTTTGCTATGGAATGCCATCCATATAATACTAGCTCTGTGAAGCCAAGAAGGATATCTGGTGGTCAGTTGTTAACCAGGACAGACAGGCTTTGCTCAGCACCGACTCTACATCCTGCAACCAGTTTCTGGGTTTGATTTAAGGCTTGTTTGGAGACAGAAATTACAGCTCTGGCACAGCTGTATGGCTGTGTTTCCTCACTAGGGGCTTAATTATGTTTGCACTGCTATCCTCGTTGCTATAATGTGGAAAGTGTAATGAGCTTTCTTCCCTCGCAGTAGCTTTCCTAGTGGGCACAGCGCAGAGCTTAAAATACTCGTGCTCTTAAGACGGGAAAATCTGGTGCCATTTCATATTAGCAGCCATGGTTTGCTTTGTGATTGCCAATTCGAGATCGATCCAAATTCAATTCTCCCACAGGGATTACAGAATCACGCAGCGTAGATGCAAGCCAATTGGATCACTGTGGCTCTATAAAAGGGCTATCAAATTTGCCCCATACCCCCGCTCTATATTTCCACTAGCCCTCCCAAGTTTTCCCTTTCATGTCGATATAAATATACAAATCCATCTTGGAAGTTATGATTGAATCTTCTTCCACTTCCCTGCCATACATCGATTGTACAGCATGGAAACAGACTCTTCGGTCCAACCCGTCCAGGCCGACCAGGTATCCCAACCCAATCTAGTCCCACCTGCCAGCACCCGGCCCATATTCCTCCTTTTCATACACCCACCCAGTTGCTTTTTATGTGTTGCAATCGTACTAGCCTCTACCACTTCCTTTGTCAACTCATTCCATACACGCATCACCCTTTGTGTGAAAAAGTTGCCCCTTAGGTCTCTTCTGTCGGGCATTTGTAACAGTGTACTGTGCATAAATAAAATTTTGTCACTTCTCCTGCTGTGTTTTTTTGCCACTGCCTCCAACTCTGCATCTTCTGGTTATTGACTCTTTAGCCAGAAACAGCTATCACTTCCTGCACTATCAAAGGCACCGAATGTTATCATTTCCATATTTTTTCAATTGTTCAGGCAATTTCTTCAAAAGCATTTTGAGGAATAGTTCTTAGCTTTGCAACTGTGTAGAGTTAAATGATATTTAATTGAATGGAGTAGGTTCTCTTAAAAACATAAATTATTTGCATTTATGTAGAAGTTTTCATGACCTCAGAGCATTCCAAAGCATTTCATAGCCAATGAAGACTTTTGAAGTGTAGTCACTGTAATGTGGGAAACATAAACATTTTTAAGACCAAGAAAAGATCAATAGATTCACAAACCTGGTGCCCTTTGATTGATCTCAGCTCTATAATTCAGTTTGTATAAAGGAATTCTGGTTAGGCTATTCTGACATGGGATGTCTCCCCGTCGGGTGTGGGACTGTCTGTTACAGAGACGCCGCCCTGATTGTAGATGACCTTTCACCCCAGGAAGTTTCTCCAGCCTTCCCTTAGCTTCATGGTAATCCAATGTTGGAGGCTGACTGCAACAGACTTCAGAAATACCTGAAAAGTTGAAGCTGCTTTTAAATAAGCTAGCAGAGAGTGCAAAACATCTGTGGTCAAACTAGTATCTTTATTGAAGTGGTGCTTCTTTAAACATGGTATTTATGGTTATTCTTTCTCTGAAGTCTTTAGAAGAATCAAAATTTCTCACTCTAGTTTCTCACCAAAAAACTACATAGAGCAGTTTAAGGCCGAAAGTAGGCCTGGACTTTGGCCTTGTGACTTGTTTATGGTCATAGAATATTAAAAACTAGTTGGGGAATATTTAGTTGCAAAGGCAGGTTCACCCTGAGATTATGGGACTATCTTTTGAGGAGAGATTCAGGAGACTGAGCTGGTAGTCTTTAAAGTTTAGAAGAATGAGAGATGATCTCATTGAAACTTACAAACCTTAAAAGGCTAGACAGGACGGATGCTGAAAGGATGTTTCCCCTGGCTGTGGGGTCTAGAACCAAGGGCACAGTCTCAGAATAAAAGGCAAGCTATTTAAGAAATCGCTTCATTTAGAGCAGGGGGTGAATCTTTGGAATTCTCTACTCCTTGCTCCGTCATTAAGTTCAAGATAGAGATCGATAGATTTCTATATAGTAATGACGTCATGGGATATGGGGAATAACACAGAAGAATGGCATTCAGAGAGATGATCAGCCATGATGTAGAATGGCTGAAGGGGCTGAATGGCCTATTCCTGTTCCAATTTTCTATATTTTCACATCTGATTGACTCAATATTACTTCCAGGAATAGACACTATTTATTTTTAAATCTGGTGTTATAATTTTAGCATCTATAATTAAAGAAAACATCTTCCTACCAATGAATCATGATAAAATCCCAGTTTAGGATTCAGATTTAGCAGCAACATTCTAATTGCTCTGTCCTCGAGGCTGGGATTAGGTGGTGACATGCAAACTAGAGTTAGACTGTGTGGAAACATAAAGTTACCGAAAAGGCTGTTATCACCTTTGTCTAGACAGTTAATTCAGATCAATCATTTCAATTCAACTGATAGATTTTGTGAAACAGTTCATTCAAATCCAGTGTGTTTTCATTGCTAACAAAGAGAATAGAGTCATTTAATGAACTGTATCAGATTATTGTCCTGATTGTTTTGTCACACATAAGAATCCCATTATCTCATCCTCCCGTCCATGCCACATCTTCCATGCCATCCCCATATCATGTCTCTTCTCCCTTCCTATACTATCCCTCCCATGCTCCAAATCCTCCATCTATCCTATTCAACCCCTCAAGGAAATACTCTCACCAGCCTGGTCGGGGAGCAGAAGGAGGGTAATCTGCCTCTGAGGTCCCGTTACTTACTAATACTTTTGTTCAACTTCCCACCTTCCCCCAACCAACCAGTCCCACAGCTGCTGCCCCCAGCCTTTGGCAGCTGTATTTGTGCCATGATGTGCAGCCTTCTATATGGCCCATTACTTCCATGTGTGCCAGGCACCACCACATGTGGTCCTGAGACTAACCAATCAAGCAGTGTAGACATATTAAACAGAAATATTATTTGTGGAATGATTATAAACTCTTATTAGTGTTCCTGGGCTCTGTACACATATATTGGAGGTAGGATTTGAGATGAAACCACAGGTGCCCCTGGTTCTGACTTTTGAATGTTGCAATTGCACTCTACCTTTTTCAGTTAACACCTCTTGCATATTGTTGCTTTCTCTTTGCCAGCTTTTGCCTACTGTTGCTTGTTTGACAGCTGTGGCATATTATCCAAACCCTCTCCACCCTTCTGTCCATCTTTAAGAAGCTGCTTAAAATCCCTTTCTTTGATTGTGTCTCAATGACATCCTAATGCCTTCTGAATGAGTGTGTGTGATAACGCTTCTATGAAGTGCGTTCTTTACATTAAGGCCACTAAATAAATCAAATTGTTGTTTCTGCCATTTCTATGTGGGGTAGATTTTGTGATGCCCACCAGTAAAGTGGGAAGAGGACGTATTAAATCTGGTGAGAGGTATTCTTGCCATCTACTGACCCGGCCCGGACCTGTCTGAAGTTTTCCATGGCGTGGTGAGGTGGTGGGGGTGTGAGGAATTGGCTGGCCTATGCACCCTTCTGTCAATGAGAGAAACTCGTTTCTCTGCTGAAGCAGTTCAATACAATAACTTTAAAATGACAGCTATACCCTTCAAAGCCCAAGGCAGGAAGCAATTCTTCACACTCTGAGCAGTGAAAACATGCAGCTCCCTTACCCAAAGACCGCTGAGACTGGGGGCCAATTGAAAATTTAAAACAGACTTTTGTTAGGCAAGAGTCACAGAGTCGTACAGTAGGGAATTGGGCCCTTCGGTCCAACCCATCCATGCTGACCAAGTTTGCCAAAGTGAACTAATCCCTCTTGTCTGTGTTTGGCCCAAATGCCTCGAAACCTTTCCTATTCATGATTTGGAGATGCCGGTGTTGGACTGGGGTGTACAAAGTTAAAAATCACACAACACCAGGTTATCATCCATCAGGTGGTTGTGGAGGGCTCAATCCTAACACACAGAATTTATAGCAAAAATTTACAGTGTGATGTAACTGAAATTATACATTGAAAAGTTTTTGAGCAAAGTACAATGTAACTCTGCAAGTACAAATTCATCCCACAAAATATTTGTGTGCATGTGGGTCTTTGTGTCTGTCTGTGTGTGTGTCTGTTTGTGGGGTGAATTTGTACTTGCAGAGTTACATTGTACTTTGCTCAAAAACTGCATGAATTCATGTAAAACTCCGTTATCTCACTTTTTAGATCAGAATCAATCTAAACATCATGGTACAGACAGAGAACACAGGGGCTAACACCTTCAACATATTGTCTAGCTAACACCAATTGTTACAGCTAACCCGAGAATGCAACTTTTAAAAAAAGGTTTTGTGATTTACACATGAAAGAAATGAAACTATCATGGTATTCAAACAGATGAAAGATTCAACAGGCAATCAAGGTATTTTTTCAATGTATAATTTCAGTTACATCACACTGTAAGTTTTTGCTATAAATTCTGTGTTAGGATTGAGCCCTCCACTATCACCTCATGAAGGAGTGGCGCTCCGAAAGCTAGTGCTTCCAATTAAACCTGTTGGACTCTAACCTGGTGTTGTGTGATTTTTCATGTTCCTGTCGAAATGTCTTTAAATGTTGTAACTTTACCTGCACCTGCCACTTCCTCTGGCAGTTCATTCCACATACCTCTGTGTGAAAAACTTGCCCTTTAGGTCTCTTTTAAATCTTTCTCCTCTCACCTTAAAAAAGTCCCCTTGTTTTGAACTGCCCCATTCGAGGGAAAAGACCTTTCCTCTTCACCTTATCAATGCTTCTCATGATTTTATAAACCTCTATAAGATCACCCTTTGACCTCCTACACTCCAGTGAAAAGGTCTATCCATTTTCTATCCTTATAACTCAAACTCTCCATTCCCAGCTACATCCTTGGAAATCTTTTCTTCACTGTTTCCAATTTAATAATAACCTTCCCACAGAAAGGTGAGCAGAACTGTGCACAGTACTCCAAAAGTGGCTTTACCAATGTCTCAACTCCTATACTTAATGACAGTAAGTATGTTAAATGCCTTCTTCACCACCCTGTCTTCCTTTGATGCAACTTTCAAAGTACTATGCACCTGAACCCCTAGGTCTCTCTGTTCCGCAAACTACCTCGGGCCCTACCATTCACTGCCCTGGTTGCATAGACCTTTAGTCCCGATGTAGCAATGAATGAAGGAACTTTTCCAAGAGGCTGAATGGCTTCCTCCTGTTTGTATTTTCTGGTGTCTCACAGGAGCAAGCCAGTTCTCAGATGCACTGACATGACACGTGGCATCATGAATAGTGAAACAGCTAGGACTCTAACAAGGGAAAGAGAAGGGAAATCTCCAAACTACGACACAGTTCTGGTGGGAGGGATACAGTTTGGGGTGGGACCAGATCTGGTGATTACTCAACTTTCCACTAATGCAATTGAGCTGAAAGCTTCCTGGGTAAAGTTATTGGGGATAGGCAGAACTGAGATTTCAGTCAGTTCAGTCATGGTACAGCAGGCTTGAGGGACTGAATGGTTTAGTAATGTTCTTTGTTCCTATGTTCATATGTGAAACAATTGCTTCCATTTCCACCAGTTTATCTGTCACCCTCTACACATTTTATCCTTTGTGTGCTTTTTGTTTTCAGAATATTTCTTTCCCATGATTTTTGTCTAAGTTACCCCTACATTAGTCTTTGCCTCGTTTCTACTAATCAATTTGCTTTTACGCATTTACTCTATATTCCTTTGGCTAAAATGTTTTTACATTAACATTGCCATCATTCACTTCTTCCCTCTCTAATTACTTCACCTTTACTTTTCCAGCATTTTTTCCTTCCTAATTTAAATATCCCATCAATCCCCCATCTGCCAATACATTAATATTCCATCTGTCCAGATGTACTTTGTTCCTGCAGAGTCACTCCCCTCTGATCTAGAACTGGTGCCAGTGACATTGAATCCCACTGCCTGTCAACCACAGAATAAAAACATGGATTAATTAACCAACCCAATGTAAATTTATAATGTCTATTCGTTGGCTAACTGGTAAGGTCAAAAGTCTTTCCCAATACTTCGAAGCCATGCAATGATTTCCCTTATTTTCCTATCTTCCATTGTTCTAATACACAAGAGGACAAGTAATCCTGAAACAATCATTCATGAACTCCCCTCATGAACCTATTTCCCAGTCTCTTATATTCCACTGTCCAGAAAATAGGCATGTCAATACCAATGTCATTGGTCCTACATTAACCTCAATAACTTCTCTCTATCCCCTTAGAATTAGAGGGCTTAAATTCAGAACAGAAATGCGGAGACATTTCTTCAGCCAGAGAGCGGTGGGCTATCAGTCATGATTGAATGGCAGAGTGGACTCGATGGGCCGAATGGCCTTACTTCCACTCCTATGTCTTATGATCTTATGGTCTTATGGTCTTTCCAAATGTTCTATATGTCCCTTGCAACAGCGCCTAGAAGGCAAAAAGACATTCTGAGCTAATATTCCAGGCTAACTCATGACTCCAAACTATAACCCACTCCAACTGTTAAACTCGCCATCATCTCTATATTTCTAGCTACACTGCGGGTCTGCTAATTTCGTTCTCTTGAGTCATCTTTCATTTGTACGTGCTACTGATCTTATTGCTGTTCCCCAAGTCATATGGTCCCCACAGGAAGAGAAAGTTTCAAATAATTTTGAGGAAGTAAGTCGCTCCAGGAAAGGGAGTAGGTTGATGAGTTTAATATTTGGCGGGTAGTTTGGAAGGAGTGCTGGTCAGGACTATTATAATCTTTCTTTTCTGCCTTTCACTATCTTGAGGGAAGTCACCCAGCTTTCTTCCTCCTCTATCTGCTCCTGATTGTACTGATACAATTCTGGGGGGACACAAGGAACTGGCTATTGAGTTGAAAGATCAGCCATAATCATATAGAATGGCGGAGCAGGTTCAAAGGGCTGAATGGTCTACTCCTACACCTGTTTTCTTCTTAATCTCCTGCTACATAAGGAGACTCCCATTTCCCCAGTGATTCAGATTGCCGCATGTCCATGGTCAGGGTTTTGAGATTGGCCAATTGCATAATAAGAATACGTCCTACATGTGTATGTCACGGGATTCATCAGACATTTTCACTTTGTATAAAAGCATGAGCTTTCTTAAATAGTAGAAGACATCTTTACTTGCTAACTCATAGGTTTATACAGGATCAGGTAGTGAATTGAGATAGCACATAATCACAGATGGTGAGATTTGAATTCAATGAAAGAAATCTGGAATTAAGAATCTACTGATGACCATGAAACTATTATCAATTGTTGGAAAAACCTATCTGCTTCACAATGTCCTTTGCTAATATCCTTCAGGGAAGGATATCTGCCATCCTTACCAATCTGGCCTACATGTGACTCCAGACTCACAGTAATGTGGTAGACTTTCAACTGCCTTCTGAAATGACCTAGCAATTCCCTCAGATCAAGAACAGCTAGGGACAGGCAATAAATGCTGGCCAGCCAGTGATGTCCATGTACCACAAGTGATTAAGAAACATTACCTAGTATCAATTCCCTGCTTGTTCCCCATAGCCTTACACATTATTTCCATCCAAACAATCATCCAATGTCCTTTTGAATGCCACAACTGAGTCTTCCCGTCAGTGCATCCCATACCCCAACTGTGTGAAAGCATTTTTGGTCGCCTCGCATTTGTTTATTTTGCAAATCACTTTAAATTTGGGACCACTCATTATTGTTTCTTCTATAATAAGGAATACTTCCTCCCTATCCAACAAATGCAGCCCGCTCATGGTTTTGAAGACCTCTATCAGATCTTTTTTTTTTAGCCTTCTTCACTTCAAGGAGAACAGTCCCAACTTTGTCAGTCTGTCTTCATAACTGAAATTTCTCCTTCTGGAACCATTCTGATAAATCACTTCTGCACTGTCTCCATTGAGTTCCTTTCCATAATGTGGTGCACACACTGAATGTAATACTCCAGCTGGGGTCTAATAAGTGTCTTATACAAGTCCATCATCACCTTCAACATCATTATTAATTGCACTCCCAACTTGTCCTTCTCAATGTCCTGTCCAAATATACACCCAGGTCCCTTTGTTCCTGAACCCCATTTAGAATTGTACTGTCTATTTTAAAGCAGTCAGTCACAGCAGTGTGTATTATCTACAAGATGGACTGCAGAAATTTGCCAACAATTCTTGGACAGCACTTCCTAAGTTTATGACCACTTCCAACCAGAAGGACCAGGACAGCAAATACATGGAACACCACCACCTGCGGGTTCCATCCAAGCCATTCCCCCTCCTGACTTGGAAATATATCGCCATTCCGTCACCGTCGCTGGGTCGAAATCCTGAAACCACTCCCTAAGGGCATTGTGGGTCAAACTGCAGCACTTCAAGAAATCAGCTCACCACCTCCTTCTCAAGGGCAACTGGAGGGCTGACAATAAATGCTGACTCAGCCAGTGACACCTACATGCTGCAAATGAATTTTTAAAAATCATTGTGCAATGTTCTTCCTACCAAAGTGCATCATATCATACTTCTGTACACTGAACCTCATGTGCCACCTACCAGATCACTCGACTTGCCAATATCCTTTTGGAGTTCCTCACAGTTTAAAATCCTTTATCTCATCCAACTACTTTGCAACTGTCTTCTGTATACCAAGATCCAGGTCATTAATATATATCAGGAAAAGTAAGGGTCCCAATACTAAACACTGGTGAACTGCACTACAAATCTTCCTCCAGCATAAAAAAAAGCCATTTACCATTACTTTCTGCTTTCAATCACTCAGCCAATTTTTTTATTGCTTATGTCAACTTTATTCAATGACATAATTTTCTGCACAAGTCTGTTGTGTAGCACCGTATCAAATATCTTCTATAAGTCCATATACTCTACATCAACAGCATTACAGCCTCACTGTTACCTCATCAAAAAACTGCAGTAAGTTAGTTAAACATGATTTTCCCTTTAGAAATCCTTGCTGGTCCTTCTAATCAACACAGTTCTTTCCATGCACTTACTCATTTTATTCCAAGTAATTATTTCTTAAAGTTCCGCAGCATTGACGTTAAATTGACTGGTGTGTAATTGCTGGGCTTATCCTCACAATTTTTCTTGAACAACCTGTTTATAATTTTCCGGTCGTCTGGCATCTTCCCTGAGTCTAGGGAAGGCTGAGTGACTAAACCTTATGCTAATCAGACTCAGGGGTGACAAGAGGGGAATTCATTCACCTGTCCCTTCCAAACACTATTCCTACAGACATATCATGATACACATCAGAATAAAATGCATCAGAATCCAACAATTCCTCTGGGAATTTCTCTCAGATCTTCCCAGAAATTAGGTTAACAAAATCTGAGTTAACTTGCCCCTTCAAATAATTTATAAGTCAATCTTAAAATGCATTTGTGTGGTTCAATTATTTGTCATCTCTAATACAACTAATGGGCACAACTACAGTCAAAGACTGGAAAAGTTCAAGAGCCACGGTGCCTCAGTGGTTAGCACTGCTGCCTCACAGCACCAGGGACCCGAGTTTGATTCCAAGCTGCGGGTGACTGTCTGTCTGGACTTTGCACATTCTTCCCATGTCTGCATGGGTTTCCTCCAGGTGCTCTGGTTTCCTCCCACAGTCCAAGGATGTACAGGTTAGGTGAACTGGCCATGCTAAATTGCCCATAGTGTTCATGGATATGTAAGCTAGGTGCATTAGTCTGGGAAAATGTAGAGTAATAGGGGAATGGGTGTGGGTGGGATAGTGTTCAGAGAGTCAGTGTGGACTTGTTGGGACAAATGGCCTGTGTCCACACTGTAGGGATCCTATGATTCACTCTTCTCCTATTGTAAATGCTTCGTTTTATAATTGGTACATGACACCATTAAGTTGGAGTTTACTAGAAAACAAAGTAAATGTGAAATGTAATCCCAAATTGCTGAGAAAGCTCCGATGGATTTGAACAGTCACCTCGAGATGGTGGCCTAAATTATAAGTTATTCAGGCCTATTTATTTTTTCAGTTGTGAATTGTTTTTTGAGCAGTTTTGGGGAGAGGCTGCGCCAACTTTTTGAAGCTGTGCATCAACATTTCTGAGTTTTTTTTAAGTTGGTATGTTAAGTCTTTGTGAAATATTTGCTACCCTCTTAGCTCCAGTTCTGGCTTATCCGCTGCTGTCAACCATGGTTCTGATTTGCCAAAAATATCACAATTCCTGCCAGAAGCACAGAACTTTAACTCCAGTACTTTCTTTTGGATGCTACTTGCAATTGTACAAAAACATCTTAATCCTCTCCCTCAAAACATTCTTTGCCTTGTTAGCTATTTCTGCTATTGTTATTATTAACCTCCTTCCTATTTGCTTTCCTTCTGTTTCCCCACTCTTCCTTTATTGCATTAAATCATTCCCCAAATTCCTGTTGCCTGTGCTGCTGAGTCAAACTGAAGTATTCCTGCAATTCAATGGCTCTTAAGCGCAGCCTTCACAAGTGTCTGTGCCTTTCAGTTTTTCTGTTCCACTTTCTGCTTGAGCAGAATATCAAAGAAAAACTGAAGTTGCCAGTGGTGCCAACAGCCTGTGGGTGAATTGAAAGAAAAGGGTTGAAGAATCAAGTTTCATTTTGAGGCCTAGGTACTTGTTTGACCCTGGAGAGATCTGTTGTTCAGAGTGTTGTGAATGAGTCTGTGGCTTGGAAAATGATGTAAATGTCTTCCAATTTTGACTCTGGTCATTATGTTTCTTTACATGATTACACTCTCCGTAAGGTTTATTTTGTTTGGCTTATAAAGATGCCGTTGTACATTAATTTCATTTTTGCTCTTTTTTTAAAAGAAAATAAAATGACTCTTTACTGGTGCTACCTTCTAATTGTTGCCCTCGGTGACTGAAGATCATGTTACATCAAAGGAGTAAAAATATTTAAAGTAAAAGTTTTAATAGTTAAGTATCCACTGAACTGGCTTGATGCCCTGGGCTGGCCACTTTATTGCCTGAATACAACCAGACAGACCACCCATGCTGCAAATGTTCCACTTTGTATATTTTGATTTATTGTAAGTTTTGTTGTTTTCTTTTTCTCTTATTAGCTTGCCATGACTTGGTGCACTTCTACTTGGGTATTGTATTTATGTGTCAATAAGTGTTTTGTTCCACATGGCAGATATTAGACGGGAGTCCTCCTGCCCCATCACCTGACATGAAAAGATGTGAGGAAAACTGTTTTCACTCAGTGAGTGGTTGAGGAACGGAATGCACTGCCTGGAAGGGTAATGGAGGGCAGGTTCACAATTAAACAGGACATTGATGATTATTTGGATAAAAAGAATATCCAAGGGTATGGGGAGGAGTTATTGACGCTCATTTAACAAGCTGGAAACCCTCCTACTGCACTGTGACACTTCTTGTGAGTCTGTGAAGAAAGCAAAATTGGGTGAAGTCACTGAGGTCTACAGCACAAAAAAAGTCTGCTACCGGTCAAAAACAAGCGTTTCTAATCTCAGTTTTGTGACTTTCTTTTTAACTCACTCACAGGATATGGGCATGGCAGGCAGTTATTCAGAAGGTGGTGGTGAGCTGCCTACTTGAGCCACTGCAGTCTATTTGATGTAGGTTGACCCACAATGCTGTTCGGATTGAGTTCCAGGATTTTGACCCAACGACAGTGAGGGACCAATTGGGACTAGAGAACGATCACTCATTTGATGAGTCAATGGGTCGAATTGCCTCCTTCCACACCATAACACTTCTGTTGTTCTGTTTAGCTCGTTTCGTGGCTAGTTGGTATTCATGGATGCGGACTGTTAGCTGTCTTCCTGTTTGTCCTATGTAGTGTAGCCACGAAATGACACGACCAGCTATCCTTAGTAGCTACACACTCAGATGATAAGCAACATAAGTTCGACTGGGACAACACTACTATTATAGGACAAGCCAAACAGAGAACAGCCAGGGAATTCCTAGAGTCATGGCACTCATCCACAGATTCAATCAATAAGCATATCGTCCTGGACCCAATATACCGGCCACTGCAGCGGACAGCTGGAACTGACAACCGGAAGCGGCAGATACAAATTACAATAAATGCCGGAGGAAACATCACAGAAGTGCATCACAGGAGGCTCCCAAACACTGAGGATGTCACCTAGACGGGGGACGAAACGTCTGCAACACAAACTCCCTGCTCGGCGGACAGAACCACAACAACTTTTGTTGTGATTCTTTCTTGTAGAAATTGTTCATTGTTCCCTGGTCGTATCTCTCTGTATGTGGTCATTGTTCCCTGGTTGTATCTCTCTGTATGTGGTCATTGTTCCCTGGTTGTATCTCTCTGTATGTGGTCATGCTGTGGACCTGTGGAACTCACTTCGCTCCACCACCTGAGCAGTCAGCAATGAGTCAATCTGATGATCAACTGGCAGAAACATGTGTCAATTCCAGCAGTTGGCAGCCATGCAATGTCAATCCAATAAAGACAACATGCTATATTGCAGAACAGAACTGACCTGGCATTGTCTGGAGAGTTCACAAAATTGTGGGAGCATTTTTTAAATTCATTCATGGGATGAAGGTATTGCTGGCTAGGCCAGCATTTATTGCTCAATCCTAGATGTCCAGAAAGCAATTAAGTGTCAACAACCTTACTGAGGGTCTGGAATCATGTGTAGGCCAGACCAGATAAGGATGGCAGTTTCTTTCCCTGAAGGATATGAGCGTACCCCAAATGCTTTTATTTCCCCAATAGATTCATCGTCATCACTTTTAATTCCAGATGTTTATTGAATTCAAATTCCACCTTCTGCTGCAGCAAGATTCAAACCTGAGTCCCCGGAACATAACCTCCAACTCTGGATTAACAAAAATGCAAAGAACTACAGATGCTGTTCAATCAGAAATAAGAACAATAATTACTGGGAAAGCTCAGTGGCTCTGGCAGCACGTCTCTGCACTAACAGTCCAGCGATAAACCAACCTCTCCCTGATAATGGATGGAGCTCCATCCTAACCAACGATTCCGAGGCTCACATCTTTATCAATCTACTCATGGTTAATTTTTGCAGGTTAATTAGCCTTTGAATGGAGAACAATTCCTGATGAAGGGCTTATGCCTGAGATTACATTAGAATGGTGCTGGAAAAGCACAGCCAGTCAGGCAGCAACCAAGGAGCAGGAAGGTCAACGTTTCAGACAAAAACCCTTCAACAGGACAAAGGGCTTTTGCACGAAACATCGATTTTCTTGCTCCTCGGATGCTGCCTGTCCGGCTGTGCTTTACCAGCACCACTCTAATGCAGACTCTGATTTCCAGCATCTGCAGCCCTCACTTTTGCGTTATTCCTGAAATGTTGACTCTCCTGCTCCTTGTTTGCCTGACCGGCTGTGCTTTTCCAGCACCACACTCTTCAATGCTAATCTCCAGCACCTGCAGTCCTCACTTTCCCCTCCTTAATGAAAAGCATGTTTTTTTATCGACACTATCTAACAAATTGCCTGAAACTGCTAATGTCGTCTGTGATGGCCTGGTAATGCAGCGGTATAATAATTCACACTTTGGAAGAATTATTACCCTTTTTTTACCTTTCATGTTCAATTTTATTAGAAAGTGCTTTTCTTCTGAGAAATATTTTGCTTCTTCCTGTCAGGACATTGGTTGTGATTTGATACAGTTCTTAGTACTCAAGCGATCAAAGGGTACGGGAGAGAGCAGGAACAGGGAACTGAGTTGGATGATCAGCCATGATCATACTGAGTGGCAGAACAGGCTCAAAGGGCCAAATGGCCCACCTCAGCTCCAATTTTCAATGTTTGATGAGACAAGGGGAGTATGTTGTACTGGGCATTGTTGAAATGAAGTAGGAAACTGAGCCACTCCTTTTTTCACCTAGATCAGACTGACTCTGAGTTTTAATTACAGGCAGCAAGGACACCCACCATCCAACTGACAGGGTTATCTTTAAACACACAGCTCCGATAATGTGATTCAGGCCCAGTGAAGCTGAGACCCAACCATGAGGGAGGAATGGGGACTTCCTTACCAATAGGCCACAACTGCCTGAGGCAGAACCAGAGTGGGCAAAGGAAACCCAACAAGGTTAGCTTCAAATGTTCTTATGCACCAAGAAAAATCAAAGTCTGACCCTGCATTGACGTACTGAAGGAATGCGACACAGTTCACCTTGAGACCTTTCTGATGAAGTACTAAAATCCAGGACCAAATAAAGAACTGAGGCTGCTGGAGATCTGAAACAAAAACAGAAATTAGCGGCGAAACTCAGCAGGTCCGGCAACAGCCGTGGAAAGAAACTAGGAGAAAGTGAGGACTGCAGATGCTGGAGATCAGAGTCAAGAGAGTGGTGCTGGAAAAGCACAGCAGGTCAGGCAGCATCCGAGAAGCAGGAGAGTCGACGTTTTGGGCAAGAGCCATTCATCAGGAACGAAAGCGAGGTGTCCTGATTCTGACTCTTAGTCATTTGTTGCAAAAACTGCTGCAGACGTGATCCCAGCGTTGTCCTGCTACAGCATGTTTTCAGGCATAAGAACAAAGCACCCCAGTATCCTGATTGCTTTAATGCCATCTCACAGCTGTGGAAAGTGCTGTGTGGTATTCCCATTTGTCTGTTAACTCATTCAAAATCTGAGCAAGGCATATGAACTGAGTTAACACACAAACAAAACAATTTTCAGTGTAGCATTTTCAGTATTTAGCCATGTCACAGAATCTCTCCTGACAAGAGTTGAATGTTCTAGTGTGCCTTTGTACTCACTGAAGGAATACATGTGTATCCTATTTTTATTTTCAAAATTTGCAATTACTCTCATTTATCCATTTGGACAGGATATGCCCCAATTAGCTCAGTACAAATTCTGTTAATTCCTTTCTTTAAAACAAAATTGATGTCATCTCCAAGAATAACTACACTGTGTCACTTTAATTACAAGCGACTGGAGTGCTGCCAGTACAAGCTAATGAAATTCTTTAATCAGTCTCTCAACCCACTTCAACCAGGCTTGTCTCAGGATTACAACCTCCTTCTTCCCTTTAGTCATTGCTGAATCATATTAATATCTTTGACACAGAGAGCCCAAGGAGACTGGTAGAAGCAGAGAAGTGTTTATTTTCACAGATTTGAAGACGTTTCAGAGATTTTTGGAATAGGAATGCACACACTACATTGTGGCATGTTCAGAAATTCTGTTGGAATATTGTTTTTAGAAATGAAATGCAGGATAGGGTATAAAAACAGAGAATGCTGGAGGAACTCGGCAGGTCTGGCAGCATCTGTGGAGACAGAAACATTGTTAAAGTTTCGAATCTTTTATGATTCTTCTTCAGGACAATTCTGAGGAAGAATAATATTGGATTCGAAATATTAACCCCGATTCACTTTCCACAATACTGCCAGACTGGCTGAGTTTCTCCAGCATTCTCTGTTTGCTCCAAATTATAGCAATCCTCTGCCACTAGAAATTGTTTCTCCAAATTTATTCTGTTAAAATCTTTCAGAAGGCCTCTGTGAAGTCTTTTTTTTAGCTTGCTGTGCAAGCTTTAGAGGCAAGATGAGGACTGGTGGCCTTCAGCAGGAAAGAAAACCCACTTTCTGATGCTAGGCTCCTCCAACTGGCACTGAATATCTTCCAACAAGTCTCCAATTGGCAAGTTCCCTGTAGATATCTGTGCTGGAAGGACATCCATAAGACATCCTGGCACAGATTCCTTTGGGCAGAAGGAAATGGCAATGTGCTCACCCTGCACCCTCCCAACAGATCAAACTCCCCCTCACTTCTGCCTCCAAGCCTGACGCAAGTGGGACATTCAATCGCATTGTAATTCTAAGGCCAAGAATCCTATGGGCTTCTTTCTTAACAAGCTTCTCAACCTTGTGGAGGGGGAGAGGACACTGGAGCTGACAGATGGAAAGGTGGCCAATGATCAGCTTAATGTAGGGATATAATCAACTAGGAGAAAGTGTGGACTGCAGATACTGGAGATCAGAGTCGAAGAGTGTGGTGCTAGAAATGCATAGCCAGTCAGGCAGCATCCGTGGAGCAGGAGAATCGACATTTCGGGCAGAAGCCATTCATCTTACTGGCTGACTGGTATGTTTTTCCAGCACCACACTCTTCGACAATGTAGGGATAGTCCAGATCTGGAAGTGACCAACACACAGAGGGTATCATTATGTGTGGGGTTGGTTGAGCACTTCCTGGTGCCTTTGGACTTCCTGAATTGGAGGAAGTGAGCCTACATGTGATGTTATTGCAGTTCAAGTGCCTCTTATACTGATGACAACAGAGTAAGTGGGCTAAGCCTGGGGCTCATCCACTCCCATTAGCTTTATTTCTCTTTACTTCTTTTTTTTCCTTCAGCTCTTTTTCTTTTGATTTTTATTCATTTCCTTTTCTTTTAAGCCTGGGGAGTGGCAGGTGAAGAAGGAGGCCTCCAGTGGCAGCAACGCAGGGACGAGGCGGACACGGCTCCATCCGAGCCCAGGGTCTCCTGATGTGAAAGAAGCAGGTACCAGGCTGACTCAATGGCCCAGATTCGCAGGCTAGGCTGAGGCTCCAAGTCTGCAGTTAGGCCGGGGTGCCTGAAGAAGGAGAAACGCTGGGGGCGGGGGTGGGGTCTCCAAGTGTAAATGTCTTGTCCTGGTAAAGCGGTCTCATCCCATTGTTCCTTAGTCAGCTTTTCCTGAGCTCAGGAGCCGTCAACTGAATTGTGATGAATTTCGTCTTAATTTTTTTTACTATGTATTGCTTCTTTCATTGATGTAGGTATGGTGATGGGGAGATTATAAAACATTTCACTGTATTTTTCTTGTAAAATTAGATGGAACAATACATTTGTATTCTATTCAAATTGTGCATTTTAAGAGGTTGATGTATGTACCCCTCCCAGGGTCCCTGCCCCTTTCCCCCTTTAAATTGTACCTTTAGTTCATGTTGCTTCTCCTCATCCCTTGTCAGAAATGAATCACTTCACTGTCCTCGCTGATAAATTTTGTCTGTCACACGTCCACTCACTTCCCCAGTCTCTGTCATCCTCTCGGTTGTTTCTGAATCCTCCTCAGCGAGTACAGCATTCCAAAATTTTGTAACATATTCAAAATTTGAAATGATTCTTTGCATACTGAGACCTATTCCATTAATATTGTTCTGAGAGATCTGGGGTCTTTATTCTGACCTTCGAAAGATACTGCTTTATATTTTCTGAAGCCTGAAAAACACATGAAATATTTTAATTTTGCTGCCATTGGGCATTTTAATGAATTATGCTGATATGGTACTCCTATTCCATTAATATTGTTCTGAGAGATCAGGGATCTTTATTCTGACCTTCGAAAGATACTGCTTTATACTTTCTGAAGCCTGAAAAACACATGAAATATTTTAATTTTGCTGCCATTGGCCATTTTAATGAATTATGCTGATATGGTACTTTATCAAACAGATTTTGAAAGCCATACAGACATAATTTTTGATTTTTTTGTAAGTATATCTCTGCCTTAATTAATCAGATCATAGGACATCTCTTCACTTGTTTTTCAGCTGTTGACACTTTTGATCACCCGTAAAACCTTGTTATTCAGCCTGTCGACACTACACTCACACCATTTGTACTATCTTTTGACACTCTTAATTACCTAGAATTATCTTGCAATGATCTCTCCTCCTATAAATTCGGTGTCTGTACACTTCCTCCATTCCACCGGATGAAGGGAAACTTGCCAGGAAAATGTGGGGCTGGAAAGGCACAGCAGGTCAGGCAGCATCGGAGGAGCAGGAAAGTCAGGACGATTCATTGGGACTGGGAAGCGGCCTGACCTGAAATGTCAATTTTCCTGCTCCTCCGTTGCTCTCTGATCTGCTGTGCCTTTCCAGCTCCATATTTTATCGACTCTGACTTCCAGCATCTGCAGTCCTCACTATCTCCCAGTCAAAGGAAAGCTTGTGATTGTTGGACTGTAACCTGGTGTTACATGATATCTGACTTCATATCGACATTAACAGTATTCCTTTTATCAATCCATTTTGTTACTTTCCAGCAGAGGGGTCCCTGCTTCAGACTGGGGCAACTCCTAAACAGCGAGGCAGGAGGGACGGGGCAGGGGGGGCCCTGGGGAGAGGCCAACAATGCCACTGACAACAATATATTTTAAGATGGCAATGATTCCTCAGCCAGAGCTTGTACGTTCGGTCCGTCTCTTTTCTCATTTTTCCTTTGTTTTCCCTCTTTTGTGTTTTTTTTTCTCCTTCTTTCTTCTCGACAATGTCTTTAGCTCCCGGCCTCAGCACAGACCTGGTGTGGCAGTCTCTCGGCTCAGAGTGATTCCCGCTCAACCTGGCCTGCTGGCCTCTCCCAGCCCGGTGTGGCAATCTCTCGGCCCGGTATGGCGACCTCTCAGCCCATTGTGGAAATCTCTCAGCCTGGCGTGGAGTCCTCTTGGGCTGACGTGACATCCACTTGGCCCAGTGTGACAGTCTCTGGGCCTGGCATTGCAGCCTCCAGTTTGGTGCCTTCTTGGCCCAGTATAGCGGTCCCTTGGTGGCCCAACTTAGCAGTCTCTCAGTGGACCTGCGAGACCTCAGCATGGATGTCCAGCCTCAAGATGATTCCTGAGTAGTCTCCTAGCCTCGAAAGCTTCAAGGTGAAGTCTGTACGGTCTGGAGTCAAGGCCCAGTGCACTGTTGGAAAAGCTGTTGTTCCGAACTTTTATTTCTTAATTTTTCTAATTTATTCCTATGACCTGTAATGCTGTACTTTTTGTTTCTTTCTTTTTCTAATTGTTTTCCCTAAGAATTTGCACTTAAGATTCTGTAGGTAAAAACAATGACTGCAGATGCTGGAAACCAGTGTCTAGATTAGAGTGGTGCTGGAAAAGCATCCGAGGAGCAGGAAAATCGACGTTTCGGGCAAAAGCCCTTCATCAGGAATACAGGCAGAGTGCCTGAAGGGTGGAGAGATGCTGCCTGAACTGCTGTGCTTTTCCAGAATCACTCTAATCTAGACTTAAGATTCTGTACCCAGGTACCATTGTACTGAAGATGGCGCCATAAGTGGAGACTGATAAACTTTTCACTCTACTCATTTGAGTACGTGACAATAAAGCTAATGCAATTCATACTTCATCAAAGAGCTCAAGTGAATCAAACACAATTTGCCTTTAATAAATTCATCCCGGCTATCAGTACATTACCATATTTTCCCAAGTGATGATTAGTTTTGGATATTTGTTGGATCTATTCAGGTGATGTTGTGAGACTCACTGGCCTGGTCAGCAGCTGTTACCCAAACCTCACTGGCATTGAGGAGGCAGTTGTGACCCAGCTTCTTGAACTGCTGGAGTCGATGTGGTGTGATTACACCCATAAAGCTGGAAACAAAGCAAGTTCCTGATTATCTCTAATGGTATTACCAGCATAAACATTATGCTGACTAACTTGTAGTTGCCTGGTTTATTTTTCTTTTCATTTAAACTGGCGTGTAACATTTATAACCTTCCAGCACAGTTCTCTAATCTGATGATTATCTGATTGGGAAGCAATAGCCCAGTGGTCTATAGCCTAGAAGCAATCACTGGATTGTTAATCTAGAAAGTCAGCTAATGTTCCAGGGACCTGGGTTCAAATCCCACCACAACAGATTTTGGAATTTGAATCCAATGAAAGATATCTGGAATGAAGAATCTAGTGATGACCATGAAACCATTGTCAATTGTGAAACAAATTGTTAGAAAATAGGTTATCTCAGTATAAGTATTTAATTTGAAAGTTCCAGACCTTGAAAGGGACATTAGAAGGTCCAAGAAGGTGAAAATTTAAGAGGATACCAAACTCTCAAACTCTTGTTTGAAAGAAATGGTTCAGGCAAACCTGAATATGTATGTGATACAAAAGGTATGATCTCTTATAAGTGAGTATTATGAAGTTTTATTGTTAAGGTAGATGGGATTGTATGTCTACTGTACATTTTAAATCTTACAAACTCTGTTATATATAAATAGTTTGGTTTATTCTATTTTACCTTTGTTTCTTTAGCATTATAGTTTTCTGTTTCATTGTTAAAACTAGATCTGCAACATTGTATACTTGTGTTTCAGTGAAAGACTGTCTTGTTAAATTTATAAATAAATAAAATTATTTATCCAGTCAAATTTCAGTCTGGGATCTGAAGTAGAAACATTGAAAAAAGAAGCAGGATTAGGCCATTCACTCTTTGATTCTGCTTCCTGATTCAGTATGATCATGGTTGATCATCCTCTGCTTTATTTTCTCCCCATAGCCTTTGATCCCTTAGCCCAAAGACATTTATCTAATTCCTCTTGAAAACATGCAATATTTTGGTCTCAATGATTTTCTGTGGCAGGGAATTCTACAGGGTCACCACTGTCTGAGTGAAGGACATTTCTCTTCACTCAATCATAAATGACCGACCCCGTGTCCTTAGACTGTGACCCCTGGTACTGGACACCCCAGTCATCTGAGATATCTTTTCTGATTTTAACCTGGGTATTCCTGTTAGAATCTTATGGCTTTATGTGAGAACTCACCTCATTCTTCCAAACCCCAATGAATATATTCATAACCAATACAGTTGCTCTTCGTATGTTAGCCCTGCCATCTGCAGAATCAGTACAATATTTGTCCATTGATAGCAACAACTGGGATGATGACAATATAAACAGATGAAATAGGAGAAGAAGTAGACCATTTGACCCTTGGAGCCTTCTTTCCCATTCAGTTTGATCATGGATGATTTATTTGTACTTTCAGTTCCACATTTCCATCTATACTCAATCACCTTTGATTCTCTCACCTAACATGAATCTATCCAACTCTGCCTTAACAAGGCCATGAATTACAAATTCGCACAACTTTCTCAGAGAAAGAATGTTCTCCCAATCTCTGTCCAGATATCTAGTCCTGGACTCACCCACAAGACACATCACTTTACCAAGATCATTGGGATATTATACCCTTCAGTCAAATCATCCCTTAACTTCTAAACTCAATTAGAATCATGTCCATTCTGTCCAACTTATCCTCATAAGTCAATCCATTCATTGCAGGTATCAATCTAGTAAACCTCCCATGAATCACCTCCAAAACATTTACAACATTCTTTCAATAAGGAAATCAAAACTGTGTCCTCATTAATACTCTGGAGAACAGAAGCATAACATCCCATTGGCCTTTTACAACTCATGCATTAAAGCACCTAAAGCCATCTCTATCCCTGATTTCTACAGTCATTTTCAATTTAAATAATACTCTTCTTTTACATTTTCTCTGCCAATGTGAACAATTTCATATTTTCCCAACTTATATTTCATCTTGTAGATTTTTGCCCACTCACTCAAACTTTTCATATCCTTCTGTAAATTCTTCACGTCTTTTTCACAACATACTTTCCTAGCTCTCTTTATGTCATCTCCATATTGGGCCTTCACTCCCCTCAACTAAGTCACTGATGAAAATCATGCAAAACTGAGGACCGAGCACAGGGTTCGTTTCTTGCATGTCTCTATTTGTCACATATTGCCAAATAGGTAAAGAAGTTTTTATGCATTCTGTCTGTTTTCTGCCAACCAGCCCATTTTCCATCCACATCAATATGTAATTCCTGACACAATGAGCTTTCATTTTCCACAATATCCTTTATGTGACATATTATCAAATTCCTCCTAAAAATCCAAATATAGCACATCAACAGACTCCCCTTTATACACAGCATGTTACTCCTTTAGAGAAAGCTAATAAATTGGTTATTCATTCACAAAGTCATTCTGATTCTTTCTGATTACCTTGAGTTTTCTTTAAGTACATAATCTCTTTCTTACTGATTTTAGCAGCTTCCAAACAATAGATGTCAAGCTGACTGATTTATACTTCCCTGCTTTCTGCCTCCCTTCTTCTTGAATACAGTGGAATTGTTAGCTACTTTCATAAGGCTTTTCCTGAATCTAGGGGATTTTGGAAAATTAACACCAATGCACATTGTTAGCTACTTCATTCAAGTCCTTCGGATCATGGTTGATCATCCAACTTAGTAGCCTGCACTGTTTTCTCTATCTGGATATGCACGTCATAATCTCTTCCAAGATCTTCCATCAGGTAAAAGATACAAAAGTTTGTACATATGTACCAACAGGTTGGAGAACAGCTTCTTCCCCACTGTTATTAGACTTCTGAATGGACCTCTCAAATTTCAAATCTAATGTTGGTCTTGCTTTTTCTCCATCTTCTTTGCAGCTGTAACTTTGTATTTCTTGACCTGTTCAATCATCCTATGATCTTTGCATGTTATGATCTGCCTGGTACTGCACGCAAAACAAGCCTTTTTCACTGTACTTAGGTACATGTGACAATAATAAATCAAATTGAAAACTTGTCAGTCCACAGTTCTCTGTTTCCTCAGTAACTTTTCCCTGGCGATTGTAAATTCACAAACTAAATCGCTATTGTTGTTACATTACTCAGTGTTATCCCTGCATTATAGAGCAGAAGGACAGTCTAGCTCCCAGTCAGTATTTGCATTTGTTAAAATCCTTGTGGAGTAACTATAGACCAAACATACTAAATGCCCCAAATGAAGAAACTACCAACAGAACGTCACTTTTTATCACTTCTACTTTGATACCTAGCAGATCTGTTATAAAGTAAATACTAATTAACAGGTATATCCTCAAATAAAAATTTCATTTAAATAACAATAGTCTAATAAAACAAAGATATATCTCATATGACTATAAGCATCTGGATCACTCCCTGCGTACATGTAGCACCATGTAGCATCACAGTTGCTCAATATGTTGGTCTTTATTCAATTCTGGAACTCTTTCCAAAAACAATATTTCCCTCCATGTTTCACAGATATGGTTATCATCAGCAAGGTACACATCTACAAGCACTTCCTTCTTCACATCTTAATAGTGCTGAGTTCCAGAATTCTTTTGCAAGCTAGTAATCTAGTTCATTGTTGGTCACTACGTAAATACAGAGAACCAGTTCTCTCGTATCTCTGAATTATTCACACAGCCTTCCAGGTTTGAGATCTTTTCACCAGCTGGCATAGTGCTTCCAAGAGATCCTGCCCACTTCTCTGCCAAACAGAAAAACGGACCTGTTCCTGAGAGATTTGTTTCTTCTCCTCACAATAATTTTGTTGCCTGAAACAAGTATTCAAACCTTTTATCCAGACATTCTTCCCTTGTGTGACAGACAAAAGACGGGGAGTTGACTCAGACTTTAATTAAAAAAATCTTTTTTTAAAATTCTTTAAATACCAATGCTCAATATAAAACATACATTTGTTACATTTACTTCTTACTTCAGCTAACTTACCTTCAACTTTATCTCACTTTATTTAGCTTCACCTTAACTTACTTTAACTGAAATGACATTTAATCCTAACTTTAACTCTAGAAGTTGACCTTCTCCAAAGCCCCCACATCCTTTTGGTAGTGTGGTGACCAGAACTGTACACAATATTCCAGATCTGGTTGCAGTAAAGTTCTATAACAGCTGCAACATGACTTGCCATTTCTTATAAGCTATGCCTCAACCTCTCCTATGACTAAAGAGGTTATAAAAAGGATTTTGTATAAGACCCCAGCAATTCCCTCACCTGACTCCCTCAGCATTCTGGGATAGATCCCATCAGGTCCTGGGGACTTGTCGACCTTAATTTTTTTCAAAACTTCCAATATTGATGCTTTTCAAAAAACAATTTTTTTATGTTGGCCTGTCCTAGAATATCAATATACCTCTCTCTTGACTCACCGTCCACCATGTCCTTCTCCTTTGTGAATACTGATGCAAAGTATTCATTAAGGATCTCACCCACTTCCTCTGCTCTATGCATAAATTCCCTCCTTTGTCCTTGGGTGGACCACTCATGCCCCCTTTCCTCTTGCTCCATGTATCTGCATAAAATGCCTTGGGATTTTCCTTAATTCTGTCTGCCAAAGACTTTTCATGGCCCCTTTTAGCCGTCCCAATTCCTTGTTGAAGTCTTTCCTCCTACCTTTGTATTCTTCAAGGGCTCTGTCCTAAACCTTACACTACCTCCTTTTTCTTGTTGACTAAGCTCTCAATTTCTCTTGTCACCCAAGATTCCCCAATTTTGCCATCCTTACCCTTCATTTTCTCAAACACATGCTGGTCTTGAACTCTAATCAAATGGCCTGTATAAGATTCCCACATGCCAAATATGGATTTACCCTCAAACAGCTAGCACCTCACCCCAACTACATTCTCCAGTTTTTGCATAATATTGTTGTATCTAGCCATCCTCCAATTTAATACTTTCACTCAAGGACTACTCTTATCCTTAACCATAAGTAACTTATAGAATCATGGTCACTGTTCCCGAAATGCTCCCCCAATGAAACTTCAATCACTGGTTAGCAAGTTTACAGATGATACCAAAATTGGAGGTACAGTGGACAGTGAAGAAGGTTACGTCAGAGTACAAAGGGATCTTGGTCAGATGGGCCAATAGGCCAAGGAGTGGCAGATGGAGTTTAGTTTACATAAATGTGGAGTGCTGCATTTTGGAAAGGCAAATCAGGGCAGGATTGATACACTTAATGGTAATGTTTCTGGAGAGTGTTGCTGAACAAACAGACCTTGGAGTGCAAGTTCATAGTTCCTTGAAAGTGGAGCTGCAGGTAGATAGGATAGTGAAGGCATTTAGTATGCTTGCCTTTATTGGTCAGAACATTGAGTATAGGAGTTGGGAGGCCATGGTGTGGCTGTACAGGGCATTAGTTTTGGAATATTGCATTGAATTCTGGTCTCCCTGCTAAAGGAGAGATATTGTGAAACTTGAACGTGTTCAGAAAAAATCCAAAAGGATGTTGTGAGAGTTGGAGGGCTTGAGCTATAGGAGCAGCTGAATAGGTTTGGGCTGTTTTCCCTGGAACGTTCAAGGCTGAGAGGTGATCTTATCAAGATTTATAAAATCATGAGAGGCATGGAAAGGATGACTAGCCAAGACCATTTGAGTTGAGGAGTCCAATCTAGAGAGCATAGGTTTAAGGTGAGAGGACAAAGATTTAAAAGTGACCTAAAGGGCAACTTTTACATGACGAGGCTAGTGCATGTATGGAATGATCTGCCAGAGGAAATAGTGAAGGCTGGTACATTTACAACTTTTAAAAGGTATCTGGATGGGTATATGAATAGAAAGGGTTCAGAAGTATATAAGCCAAATGCTGGCAAATGGGACTAGATGAATTTAGAATATCTGGTCAGCATGGACAAGTTGGACCAAAGGGTCTGTTTCCGTGCTGTACATCTTCCTTACACTATCATCGGGCCAGGCTCATTCCCCAATATCAAGTCTATTTTGGCCCCTCCCCTAGTTGGACTATTTACATATTGTTTTAAAAAACCATCCTGGACATTCTCCCTCATCCAAGCCCCTGGCTCTAAATGAGTCCGAGTCAATATAGGGGAAGTTAAAATCACCTAGTACAACAACCCAGTTGTTTTCACATTTTTCCATAATCTGTGCACATATCTATTCCTCGATCTCTCGCTGGCTGTTGGGAAGTGTGTGATACAATCTCATCAAAGTGGTTACACACTTCCTTTCCCTGAACTGTACCCATGTGGCCTCGCTGGATGAGCCCTCAAAGGTATCCTCCCTCAGTACAGCAGTGATAGTCTCCTTAATCAGCAATGCAGTTCCCCTGCAACTCTAGTTTAAATCCTCCTGAGTGATATTAGCAAACCTCCATGTCAGAATATTGTCCCCTTTCAATTTTGGTTCAAACCATCCTCCACCAACAGGCCCCTTCTGCTATAGAAGACATCTTAATGATCCACATACCTAAAGCCCTCCCTCCTACACCAGCTCTTTAACCATGTATTTAACTGTACTATCTTCCTGTTCGTAGCCTCACTGACATGTGGCACAGAAAGTAATCCCACGATTACAATCCTAGAGGTCCTGCTTTTCAGCTTCCTGCCTAACTTCCTGAACTTCCTTTGCAGGAATCATCTCTCTTTCTGCCAAATTCGTTGATACCGAGATGGACCACAACCTCTGGCTGCCCACCCTCCCTGTTCACAATATCCTGTGCCCACTCAGAAACATCCTTGATCCTGGCACCAGGGAGAGACACCACCTAGAGTCTCGCTCACAGACACAGAAACCCCTGTTAGTGCCCCTGTTACTACTGCTCACCTACGTTTCTACTGTTATTGCTGTAAAACCGAGCCAGTCATGGTGCCACTGATCTGGCTGTTGTAGCTGTTTTCCCCTGAGAGTTCAGCCTCCCACAACAGAATTAAAAACAGTATACCTGCTTGAGAGGTGAACGGCCACAGGGGAATCCTGCACTGCCTGCCCACGCTTACTCATCTTCCTGGGGTTCACTCAACTCTTCTCTGTTTGTGAACCTTTACTGGTGGTGTGGCCAGTTCACTAAACGTACTATCAATGACACTCTCAGTTTCATGGATTCTCCATAGTGAGTCCATCTGCAGTTCCAGGCACTCCATGTGGCAAGGCTAGAGTGGTGCTGGAAAAGCACAGCAGGTCAGGCAGCATCTGAGGAGCAGGAGAATCGATGTTTCGGGCAAGAGCCCTTCATCAGGAATGAGGCTGGGAGCCTACATGTGGCAAGTCAGGAGCTGCAGCTGAACACACTTCCTGCATACATGGTCACCATGGAGACTGAAGGTGTTCCGGATTTCTCACATATTGCAGGAGGAGCATTCCACGGGTTCCAGGTCCCCTACCATTGTGAACCTTATCGACTGAATCAACGACATCAACTATAGAAAATAATCCAGGAACTGATTACACCACCTTACCCACTCATCACCAAACTCATGTCTCTCCTGCTCACTATTCCTAGCAAACTACAACTACCAAAAGTAAGTAGTTTATCTCTCACCAGACACTCAGTGTACAAACCTGCTTCCCTGGAGCAGCCAAGCCTTTCAAGTCATGATGTTTCCCTCAGAACTCCCAACCTGGATTCAGCTCCAAATTCACTCCGACTGACCCCGATCCTCAGGGATTTATCCTGCTGTTCACCCCCAGGTTCACTCTGACTGACCCCAATCCTCAGGGATTTATCCTGCTGTTCACCCCCAGGTTCACGCTGACTGATCCCACTCCTCAGGGAATTATCCTGCTGTTCACCCCCAGGTTCACTCTGACTGACCCCGATCCTCAGGTATTTATCCTGCTGTTCAATCCCAGGTTCACTTTGACTGACCCCGATCTCAGGGATTTATCCTGCTGTTCACCCCCAAGTTGAATCTGACAGACCCCGCTCCTCAGGGATTTATCCTTCTGTTCACTCCCAGGTTCACTCTGACAGACCCCGATCTCAGGGATTTATCCTGCTGTTCAATCCCAGGTTCACTCTGACTGACCCCGATCCTCAGGGATTTATCCTGCTGTTCATTCCCAGGTTCACCTCTGACTGACCCCGATCCTCGGGGATTTATCCTTCTGCTCAACCCTAGGTTCACTCTGACTCATCCCAATCCTCAGGGATTTATACTCAAGTTCACCCCCAGGTTCACTCTGACAGACCCCAATCCTCAGGGATTTATCCTGCTGTTCACCCCCAGGTTCACTCTGACTGACCCCAATCCTCAGGGATTTATCCTTCTGTTCAATCCCAGGTTCACTCTGACTGACCCCGATCCTTGGGGACTTATCCTGCTGTTCACTCCCAGGTTCACACTGACTGACCCCAATTCTCAGGGATATATCCTGCTGTTCACCCCCAGGTTCACTCTGACTGACCCCAATCCTCAGGGATTTATCCTTCTGTTCAATCCCAGGTTCACTCTGACTGACCCCAATTCTCAGGGATATATCCTGCTGTTCACTCCCAGGTTCACACTGACTGACCCCAATTCTCAGGGATATATCCTGCTGTTCAGCCCCAGGTTCACTCTGACTGACCCCAATCCTCAGGGATTTATCCTGCTGTTCACCGCCAGGTGCACGCTGACTGACCCCAATCCTCAGGGAATTATCCTGCTGTTCACCCCCAGGTTCACTCTGACTGACCCTTACCCTGCTGTTCAACTTCAGGATTCCTCTCCTTCACTTTCTTGCTGAACCTGTTTTTGTATGGACTGTCCTTGGTTCCAGGCCCTGGTCTTGGGGGGATCTTGCAGAGGGTGGTGTTCCCATGTTAGCAAGTTTTGTTCCCATGTATCTGCTACATTTGTCCTTCTAAATGGTTGTGGTTGTGGGTTTGGAAGGCGCTGACTAAGGATCTTTTGTGAATTTCTGTAAGGTATGGCTATGTCAGGTTTGTGCTTGTCTAGTCTGTGAGACAGCTCTCCCAACTTTGGCTCTAGCCCCCAAATGTTGGTGAGGAGGACTTTGCAGGGTCGACAGGACTGTTTCTGCTGTTGTCTTTCCCAGTGATCTGCCCAGTTTCATTTCTTTGAGACTATGTTGTGATGGGTTTAACTGAATGGCTTGTGAGGCCATTTCAGAGGGCAACTGGGAGTCAACCACATTGCTGTGGGTCTGGAGTCACATGTACGCCAGACCTGGTGAGGATGATAGATTTGCTTCCCTGTAGGCCATTAGTGAACCAGATGGGTTTTCCCTGACCATGATTTCGTGGTCATTAGTAAATTCTTAGTTCCAGATTTATTTTTATTGAATTCAAATTACACTATCTGCTCGGGCAAGATTCAAATTTATATCCCAAAGCATTAGCTGAGTTCCTGGATTAATATTCTTGTGATAGTACCATGAGGCCACTGTCTCCCCAGGTTGGTTTTTGCTGGTACCGCATTCATACAACTAGCCCAATTGCATTTCTGGGCAATGGCAAAACTTGCCCCAAACCCCCCCCAACACCCGATACCCACACCCCTCCCCCTCCCCGGATGTTGACCGTGTAACATTCAGCAGTAGTATTGGCCATGGAACACCACAAGGTGATGGCTAGATTCTCTCTTGTTGGAGATGATCAATGTGGGGTATGTATAGCACATAGTGTCAATGTAGGAAGAATGTGATTGCACTGGAGGGAGTGCAGAGGATGTGGCCTGAGTTGGAATATCTTGATTATTTCCATTGTTTTAATAATGAAGTGAGCCTGGATGGTTCCAGTTATTTCCTTCAGAGCAAAGAAGGCTGAGGGGGCGGGGGGGTGGCGGGGCGGGGCGGGAGGGTCTGACTGAAGTGTATAAGGTTATGAGGGACATGGACAGCAGCTCAAATGAGCTGAAGGGTCAACACTGAGGTTTGAAGGGACTTGAGGAAAATGCTTTCACCAAGAGAGTGTGGGAATCTGGAATGCACTGCCTGGGAGGGGATTTGAGAAGGGAACTTCAAAACCTTTCAAAAGCATATCAGTGAGCTGTTGACGTGTCAAAGTAGGAATAGCGTCAATAGGCCAGCACAGAGTCAGTGGGCCAAAGGATCCAGACTGTATTGTATGATTCTGTGAATGCCCCTGCTATCTGTCAGCCTAAGTCTGGATAACATCCAGGTCTTGCTGCAGTTGAACACCAACTGCTTTAGCATTTGAGGATTCACCAATGATAGTGGAAACTAGGCAATTGCCGGTGAACATACCCATTTCGGACCTCATGGCTGAGGAGAGGTCATTCATGAAGTAGCTGCTGATAAAAGTGTTGTTATTTCTATCAGCTTTCTCTTTGTGCTGATTATCTTCTGTCTCCAATTTGCCTATTTTTCCAACACAATAGATTCTTTCTTTTTCTTCTCTGTGATGGGCCACAGCATGTTTGCTTCACTTTGTTGTTAATACTACTTCCTGGTCAAGGATTACCAGGTCACATGGTCTATAATACTTGTATTTTTATCATTTTTAAGCAATTACAGATCCCAGAGACATTTTTTAAAAATTGCAAATTTCCTTTACTATGCTGTGTCTGTGTCAAAGGTCTCCATACATTCTACTAAATTACTGCTTGATTTTATTGCTGTATGAGCCCTGGAATAATGATTTAAGCTAATTGAAGTCAATAGTTCTGGCCAAAATAAGCAAATAAATCCAAATCATAAAGTGAACAATCCCCAAATCCTGCTCACTTATCACTCCTGTCCTTGCCGACCTTCACTGGCTCCCAGTCTTGTAAAACCTTCACCTTATCATTTTCATTCTTGTGTTCAAACGCCTCTGTGGCCTTCCCCCCACCCTCTCTCTGTATCTTTCTCCATCCATACAATTCTCCAAGGACTTGTCACTTTCCGATTCTGATATTTTATGGAGCCCAGATTTCCTTTGTCCCGTCAACAGTGTCTGTGTCTTTAGCAATTTAAGTTCCTTTCCTAAATCTCCTTTGCACAAATCCCCTTCTTTGGGTCAGTGTCAATGTTTGTCTCATTACACATTGGGATGTTTTATTGTGTTTAGCAGCATTGTTGACATTGGGAGTGTTGTCCCGGTACGCTGAGAGAGCTGACATGTGCTTGATGCTGATGTTTGGGAGCTGAAAGTAAAGCTGAGTCTTAACTTCTCCGTAGCTTCCAAATATCGGATCTTCTGTTCCTTTGTGAGTTTGGAAACCTTTTGTCTACTTTCCTGCCTGGGCCTCATTAAGGCTCCTGATTCAATGCAAAAATATTTAAATTAACATTGAGTCCAACTGTGCCCATTTGGAATGAGAAGAAGGAAAGCTCAGAGTGTACAGGGTCTCATAAACAGTCTTCAGACCGGATTCTTGTAATGTTGATAATACTTATTGAGGAAGTATTTTTTGTTCAACGTTTTTTCCATCTTTCCCAAAAATTTTTATTGAACTATTTTTCTGGCAGGCATTTTCCTTAATATTCATTACAGTGCCAGTAAAAGATGCATAACTGAGAACCAAGCAAGGTCCAAAGCACTATGCAGAATGTGCCATACATACCAACTGCTCAATGCATTTACCTGGATAGACAGGCAGGAGGCTGGAAGAACACAGCAAGCCAGGCAGTATCAGAAGGTGGTGAGGTTGATTTTTCGGGTGTAACCCTTCCTCAGGACTTGCTGTGTTCTTCCAGCCTCTTGCCTGTCTACTTTGGATTCCAGCATCTGTAGTTTTTTTTGTCTCTATCCAACGCATTTGCCTGGATAGGTACCAGGCACTAGGACTACCATCTACAGCAAGATGAATTGCAGCAGATTGGCAATACAGTGACAGCACTGTCAGTGATTGGCAAGTTCAACAACAGCAACAATATATATTTATATAACGCCTTGAATGTTCCAAGGCATTTCAGTGTCATTATGAAGCCTGACACCAACCCAAATTGAAGATACCGTATCGAAATGGCCAAAGGTTTGATCAGAGAGGTAGCTTTTGATAAATATTTTAAAAGAGATAGCTAGATGCAGCATACTTCAGAGCTTCGGGCCGAGGTAATTATAGATCAATACTGGTGCAATTAAAATCAGGCACATTTGAGAGCAGAAACAGAATAGACTAGGGTAGGGAGTGGACTGCAGAAAGAGAGCGACAAGAGACCAAGGAGGGACTTGAACACACAATGAGAATGTTAACAGTCACAGAGTAGCTTGTCAGGGGACCAAAGAAGCATGATGGGCACACATTTGATAGGGGCATGGGATTTGCAGCTAGTTAAGTAAATCACAGCAGAGTTTAGGATGGCCTTGGGTTTATAGAGGGTAGGCTGTGGGAGACCAAACATAAGCACTGCCACAATAGTGGTACAGTAGGGACAATAAAAGTTCAACTTCTATCTTCTAATTACAATTCCTGAGAGCTTTCACGGACCTAAAATGGAGTCTGAAAAAAGAGAAAGCACCAATCAGGTTGAACCAAGTTCATGACACTAATATGAGATGAGCAAGGACAGTCTGAGCTGAAATTAACTTTTTTATCAAAACGTACAGCAATAGCATTGGGGCTGGTTAACTCAGTTGGCTGGTTTATGATGCAGAATGATGCTGACAGTGCAGGATCAGCTCCCATACCTGAAGTTACCTTAAAGGTCCCACTCCTCAACATTGCCCCTTGCCTGAGGTGTAGCGATGTTCAAGTTAAATCACCACCGCTCACATCTCGCTGATGAGAGTGCAACTACAGTAACTTTTTTCGATATTGAAACTCTCATCCCCTTTTTTTGATTTATGTGTTTGTGAAAGTTTCACATATTGGCTGAAAGTTATTTGCAGATTCACCACCTTACAGAAACAATGACGCTCAACATGGAAATACACAATTAAGTGGTGTGGTGGAATTTGAAATTAGTTTTAAAAATTAAATTAAGAATTCAATGTTGACCATAAAGCCATTGTCAATTGTAGGAAAAACCTATCCAGTTCAGTAATGGCCATTAGGGAAGGAAAATTATCCTTACTTGGTCTGACCTACTTGTGACTCCAGACCCATGGCACTCCCACAATCCAAAGATGTGCACATTAGGTGGATTGGCCATGCTGCCCCATAGTGTCGAAGGATGAGCAGGTTAGGCGGATTAGTCGTGGAACATGCAGGGTTACAGGAATAAGGTAAGAGGTGGGTCTGGCTGGGAGTTTCTTTGGGAGGCAGGTGCAGTTGAATGGCCTCCTTCTGCTCTCTAGGGGTTCTATGATTCAATGAATGTGGTTGACTCTTAACTGCTCTCTCAGCTGGTAAGGATGGCAATAAATGCTGGCCTAGCCAGTGACATCAACATTCCTGTGAATTAATGCTTTCAAAACTCATGCCTTCAAGCATTAGAATAGCTTGACAACAACACAGATTGAAAGATTCTCTTTCCCTATTCCTCTCTGCCTCTTGAAAACCAGTACTTTTGATGAGCTTTCAGTTCAGTCACACGGTCTCTTGAGCCTGCTGAAGATTGACTGCTTCCTGGGATGACAATCGGAGGCTACAATCCCGCTGAGCATCTCCAATTGAGAGGAAGGGCAGGAGAAATTGGGCCAATGGTAGAGGGTAAGGGCTGAGGGAAAATAAAGTATGTTCATGGAGTACCTGAGAGCTCAAGGCTTGTGCAAGGGGTTTGCTGTTGGTGAAAGAGAGAAATAGTCTACAGTGGGGCTTGGGAGAAACAACACAAGGATTGCTGCCAAAGACTGTATCTTACAATCAGTAACTTCTATTTCCCTTTTCTTACTAGCTTTCCTGAGCCATAGACAGCCTGATAGCAACTGTTAATGTTAATTCATTCCCTCAATTGCATGTGGAAGTGGACTTAAATATATTAATGAAGTATACAGCATATTATTGGTGGGACATTTTGTACTCCACACAATCCATTACAGTAACAATGGTGGCAAGATTCCACATGGTAGTCGTGGGAGCACATTTCCAGTTTCTCTTTTCATTTTGAAAACTTAGTTGACACTCTCCCAATTGACCTGCGGGCAGTTTTTCAGGGTGATGGCCTTTTGCCAGAACTGAAAAAGGTTAAAGCTGAACAGACACAGAACACGTACAGAGTCAGGGCCAAGTGAAGGGGCAGTAACAATCCATTGTCTGGTGGAGGCCCAGGGGGTTTAAATAATAATGGGAATGATCATGAGGTAAGGCGAAATTAAGCTGATGGTGAAGTAACTAAACAGGAGTGTACAGAAAGTGGAAATACTGAGGACAGATCAGCAGGAGCAAAGGGAAATATGGAAAGCATGGCAGAGAGAAATTCCCTGCTCATGAAAACCATAGCTTCTGGGAAACAATGGTTACTACAAACTGATTTCATGTGATAAATGTCTGCCACAACCAGTAATCATTACGGTGGATATTTCTTGTCTAGCGTTTTGTTGGTTGTGCAAAACAATTTTACATCTCGACTGAATGAACCCATTGAGATAAACGATGGGAGAGCTGAAAGACAACGTTCACCATTTGCAAGATGCACTACAGCAATCCACCGAGGCTCCTCCCACACCATCTTCCAAAGCCACAGGGTCTACCATCCAGAAGGGCAAGGACAGCAGAAAACCGGAACATGTTCCCCGCATGTTCCCTTCCAAACACTCACCATCCTGACTCAGAAATATATTGTCATCCTTTCAGTGTCACTGAGTCATCATCCTGGAATTCCCTCCCAAACAGGTGTGGGGCTATCTACACACCAAGGATTGCAGCACTGATCAGGGACTCCCCGCAATGCTTACATTCCTTTGAAAGAATTTTTAAACATTTCCCAGTATAGGAAAAGGCCGTTTAAACAACTGTGCGTGTGCAACATCTTTGAAAGAATTATTCACTCAGTTCCTGGATATCAATCTGAACTTGACAAGGAGACTCCAGCTTCACTCCATCTTCAGTGTAGCCTCCCCAATGAAGAGAGGAAACTTCCAGCACTTCTTTCAGTGCTTGTTCCCTCTTAAAGGTGGTTTACAGAGATGCAAAGTGCTCATTGTACTTTCCAGTAGCTACAAATGGATGAACACGGGATTGCTGAATGAAGCTGGTTGACTGGAAACAGCTTTGCTGGAAATCCGAGGCTCCACCTTCCAGGTGATGGTGCAATAACTGTCCGGGCTGGGAACTGGCTACAAAGAGCAAAGGCCAACTCTGAGTAATTTATCAGGACCCGGTATTCCCAACAAGTGCACATTCAAAGATTCTGATACAAAGTTGGTCCCAAGGCTATAGATTGCACTGTGGGGATTTTCCTGATCTTCCTGCTTGATACACTTTCAATGAAGCTAACTTAATCCCCAAACTGAGTGAGACCAGTCTCTTGTATTGCTTGACACCTTGTGTTTAGCTTGGCCCTAGTTATATGTTGTATTCCACTCAGAGAGCTTTGTGGAGAAAAACATGCTTTGCTTATACAGGAATCACGACTACACAAGATTAACTTCCACTTCCACTCCAGGGGACTGGAGGATAGCAACCGTTGTTCCCTTGTTTAAGAAGGGGAGTCGGGACAACTCTGGTAATTATAGGCCAGTGAGCCTTCCTTCGGTTGTGGGTAAGGCGTTGGAAAAGGTTATAAGAGATAGGATTTATATTCATCTTGAAAGGAATAAGTTGGTCAGGGATAGTCAACATGGTTTTGTGAAGGGTAGGTCGTGCTTTACAAACCTTATTGAGTTCTTTGAGAAGGTGACAAAACAGGTGGATGAGGGTAAAGCAGTTGATCTGTTGTATATGGATTTCAGTAAAGCATTTGATAAGGTTTCACACGGCAGATTATTGCACAAAATACGGAGTTTTGGGATTGAAAGTGACTTAGCGGTTTGGATCAGAAATTGGCTAGCAGAAAGAAGACAGAGGGTGGTGGTTGATGGGAAATGTTCATCCCGAAGCTCAGTTACCAGTGTGTGCTGCAATGATCTGTTTTGGGGCCACTGCTGTTTGTCATTTTTATAAATGATCTGGATGTGGGTGTAGAAGGATGATTTGGTAAAATTGCGGATGACACTAAGGTAGGCAGAGTTGTGGATAGTGCCAAAGGATGTTGTAGGTTACAGAGGGCATAGATAAGATGCAGAGCTGGGCTGAGAAATGGCAAATGGACTTTAATGTGGAAAAATGTGAGGTAGTTCACTTTGGAAGAAGTAATAGGAATGCACAGTACTGGGTTAATGGTAAAATTCTTGGCAGAGTAGGTGAACAGAGAGATCTCGGTGTCCAGGTGCATAAATCCCTAAAAGTTGCCACCCAGGTTGATAGGGTTGTTAAAAAGGCATATGGTACGTTAGCGTTTATTGGTAGGGGATTGAATTTCAGAGCCACCAAGGTCATGCTTCAGCTGTACAAGACACTGGTAAGGCTGCACCTGGAGTATCGTGTACAGTTCTGGTCACCGCATTATAGGAAGGATGTGGAAACTTTGGAAAGGGATCAGAGGAGATTTCCTAGAATGTTGCCTGAATGGAAGGAAGGTCTTAGGAGGAAAGGCTGAGGGAACTGAGGCTGTTTTCATTGGAGAGAAGAAGGTTGAGAGGTGACTTAATCGAGATGCAAAAGATAATCAGAGGGTTAGATAGGGTGGACAGTGAAAGCCTTTCTCCTTGGATGCTGAGGGGACATAGCTTTAAATTAAGGGGTGATAGATTTAAGACAGATATCAGGGGTAGTTTCTTCACTCAGAGAGTAGTCGGGGCATTGAATGGCCTGCCTACAACAGTAGTAGACTCACTGACATTAAGGGCATTTAAATGGGCATTGGAACGGTGTAGGTTAGATGGGCGTCAGATTATTTTTCACAGGTCAGCACAACATTTAGGGCTGAAGAGCGTGTACTGCACTATAACATTCTGTGTTCTATGTTCTGTGCTGCTGATTAAATGTCGTTTCATTTATCTGAATGAACTACAGGAAGCAAATTATCTCTTCTGGTTTGTCTGCTGTGACCAGTTTGATTAGAAACAACATTGCACAGCTTCCATCATTTGACATAATGAAAGACCATAGCAGCCATAAAACTTCAGATGTAATATTTTCCTTTAAATCATCCTGCTGTAACATAGATTCCAATGTGTTAATTTTTATCATATTTCCCTTTTCAAAGGGTACACAAGACACATCTGGGATCGATAAACAAAAATGGGGGCTCATAATTTCCTTCTGAAGCAGAACGGCTTCAAAGTGTCTGAAGTCCTTTTAATATGAAATCCGCTGGTCTTACACAAGAAGGTTCTGAATGAAACTGGATCTATTTCACTCTGGATGAGAGACACTTACAGTCTCATGACAACTTGCACATCCTTAGAATGAAGCACTTCTGACCTGTTCCAATTTCGGAAATGTAGCAGCCAATTTGTGCACAGTAAGATCCCACAAATAGCAATATGATAATAACTGTCTTTTTCCAAGATTGCTATTAAGTTGGGGGTTAGCAAAGGGCTGAACCTACAATTTTTCTTAGCTAAGTGTGAGTTGCATAGATGTTATTTTGAAAGGACTCTTGTCATGAAACTTAGTGAGATTTCTCATTGTATCTTATCAAACACGCCTCATTAACTAACTGCTCTGTACACGAGGTGTCACTCACATCTAATCCTAGCCCCATCTCGCCCGACGCCTATCCCAAAACAACTGGCCACTCCCTGGATTCCAGCTGAAAGACCAGAATCGCTAGCATCTGTGCCATCTTTAGAAGGCTGTTATGGACCCAGATGAGCGCTGGCATTGTGAAGCTCTGCCGAAAGGACTCTGCTTGGCTCTGCTCGGTCAATGCTGCCGTGGGAACATGTTGGGGAAAGTTAAGGTAGCCTCGCAATTCTCCAGCGGGGAGAGCTCACAATTGGGGGGTTAGTGCAAAGGGAGACAAATCCTTCTTCCGTAGGGCTGGCACGGGAGGCCATAACACCAGACCCCAGCCGCTTAGTCTGGAATCACCATCCTGGTCAGTGCCTTCTTCATGGTGAGGAGGGACTGCCAGCTGTCAATGATCTCCGTTCTGCCAAGGTAAGTGCCACCTTCATCTCTCTTCTACATCATATATCACCCACACTCCAATGTCTCCCCACCTTGCACATACTTCCCCTCACTACTGTCATCCACTATCCCCTCTGACCCACCCTGTAGTCTCCAATTGCAAACATTAAATTCCAGAGCCTTCCTCCTGTGATGATGAATCCCCTTGTCACCCACATCCTCCTTAGCCCTTCATTTCTGTGGATGTAGCTGATGGACTGAGCATGGCCATACCCTTGGAGCATCTGCTAAGGAGCCACAGGAGTTGACCGTGTCCAACTCGCTGAACTCTAAGCATGGACCCCCTCACCAAGAGCAACCCAACCGCACACCTGACTATGACCACAGCCCTGGACTGGTACTAGAGGCTGTTCATGAGTTTCTCTGGGACACCCACACCAACCAACCTCAACTCACCAAACTTGTGTCTGAACACTTCAACTCCCCCTCCCACTCTACCAAGGATGTGCAAGTCCTCGGCCTCCTCCATCGCCAAACCCTAACCACCCTACTCCTGGAGTAAGAATGCCTCATCTTCCACCCTGGGACACTGCAACCCCACGGGATTAATGTGGATTTCACCAGTTTCCCCTATTCTCTTCCCCCACTTTATCCTAGTCCCAACCTTCCAATTTGCACCGCCCTCTCGACCTGTCCATCATCTTTCCGATCTATCTGCTCCACCCTCCTCTCCTACCTATCCTCTTCTCCCTCACCTCTATCTGCCTATCACTCTCTCAGCTACTTTCTTCAACCCACCCCCCCCTCCCATTATCGCTCAGTACCCCGGCCCCCAAGCCTCATTCCTGATGAAGGGCTTATGCCTGAAAAATCAATTCCCCTGCTCCTCAGCTGCTGCCTGACCTGCCGTGCTTTTCCAGTGCCACACTCTCAACTCATGAGCGTCTGTGTTGGACTGACATGTGCCCCTGTGGACTCTGATAAGGACTACTCTCCTGAGGTTTTGAGACATGGCTAGAGTCATAGAGATGTACAGCATGGAAACAGACCCTTCAATCCAACCCGTCCATGCCGACCAGCTATCCCGCTACTTGCAGGTGTTTAACAAGGATTGATTAGATTAGATTAGATTAGATTACAGTGTGGAAACAGGCCCTTCGGCCCAACAAGTCCACACCGACCTGCCGAAGCGTAACCCACCCATACCCCTACATTTACCCCTTACCTAACACTATGGGCAATTTAGCATGGCCAATTCACCTGACCTGCACATCTTTGGATTGTGGGAGGAAACCGGAGCACCCGGAGGAAACCCACGCAGACACGGGGAGAACGTGCAAACTCCACACAGTCAGTCGCCTGAGGCGGGAATTGAACCCGGGTCTGTGGCGCTGTGAGGCAGCAGTGCTAACCACTGTGCCACTGTGCCGCCCAGATTGATCCCCCTACTGCCTGGCATGGACATTTAATGCCACTCAGCAAAAAGCATAAATGATGCAGCGAGATCTCCCCCACCAAAATTGGCCTCACCTGACCAACCAACGAATTCTATCACCATACCCTGCCATAGACCTCATCAAACTCAGGCATCTGTGAGGTTGCACCCAGAATCTTCAAACTTCTGAAGTTACATGAAATGCGTCCAAGGAAGCAGGTATCCCTTCACCAAGTCACCTTTTGTTTACATGTGCACAGTATATGGGCTGTGAGCAGCCAGCTCACAGCCCATCCCTAGAATGACGAGACTCTGTGAATCTCCTGTTTATATCTGTCAGCCAGGACTCCCTGATTGACACAGGTTGGGAACAACACCATAGTCAGTGAGATCCACCTGACTCTCCACTAACTCCAAGCACTACGTTACATCATCTAGTAGACCTTACGAAGCTGAGGGTCAAATGGAAAGATTATTATGCGAGAGGGTGAGAGGGCAGGGGGTAGAAAGGCTGTTTGGCCTCCCAGCAATGAACTGTAAGCCAAGACGGTTTGGAGACATGAGTCCGTGGTGTTGCTTGTGGGAGGGCTTCATTTCCAGAAACCTTCCTGGAGCCTGGTTGACAGCTGGCCAAATTGGCAGGGAAGGGTGGAAATCTGGTAGCAGTGGTTCACAGCTGGGCGCCTGTGAGAACTTGGCAATGCCCATTGACTGAAAAGATTTAGGAAGTGAATGTTGTTGACACTTTGAATGATATTGTGCCACGCAATCTGCAAAAGACGGGTGGTTCGACTTTGGCTTTTGAATGTTAAAAGGCACTTTTAAAAAATAACATAACCTTGAGCAACTATTTTCAATCATTGGTTTAATATCGATCAAGCCATGACTTTAGATTAGATTAGATTACTTACAGTGTGGAAACAGGCCCTTCGGCCCAACAAGTCCACACCACCCCGCCGAAGCGCAACCCCCACATACCCCTACATTTATCTCTTACTAATTCACCTGACCTGCACATCTTTGGACTGTGGGAGGAAACCAGAGCACCCGGAGGAAACCCACGCAGACACTGGGAGAACATGCAAACTCCACACAGTCAGTCGCCTGAGTCGGGAATTGAACCCAGGTCTCTGGCGCTGTGAGGCAGCAGTGCTAACCACTGTGCCACCGTGCTGCCCACAAATTTGATTGACTTGATTTTAAAATTTTCATCCTTTACTTTAAAATCATTTCATCATCCCAAAATGCTAATCTTCTGAAAACCAATAACAGGAATAGCTAAATAAATGAATAAAATTATGCACAATGCACATGATTCAGGAAAACTTAACTGCCAGCTGAATAAAAAGACTATAAGAAGTGTCCATGGATAACCACAGCATTTACAGTGTTAACAGTTACCTTTCCTGTAGGTCAGGCTGAAGCCTCTGTCCAGCTCAGTTCTCCTGCATGTGCTGGAGGGACAGTATCCGGCAGACAGAGGGCTGGAAAGCAATCTGCCACGCTTCTTAAGGAGAGGTCCTTCAGACTTGGTCACAGTCAGGAGGGTGTAAGTGCAAGTGAGACAGCTATAGGGATCAATAGGGAAGGTAGCAATAAAGGAGCCTCAGCCCTCGGGTCGTAGGTTCAGTCTTCTTGCCGCCTGTGTGGATGAGAGCAGAGGCAGCAGTGAGCATGAGTCCAGTCTTTACCTCAGGGACCCGTCCACATTTGGAGAGTTAGCAGGAAGGCAGTTTGACTGGATTTGATTTGATTTATATTTAATTGTCAAATCGACTGAAATCCAGTGAAAAGTATTACTACTGAGGCGAATCATAAGTACATCAGGGTAATAGAATGAAATTTAGAATATAGTGTTACAGCTACAAAGAAGGTGCAGAGAAAAATCAATCTAATATATAATCTAGCCTGCTCTGTGATTCGATAAGATCATGGCTGATATTTTTCGTGGGCTCAGCTGCACTTACCCAGCTGCTCAACATAACCCTTATTCCTTTACTGTTCAAAAATCTATCCAACTTTGCTTTAAAAACATTCAACAAGGTAGCCTCAGCTGCTTCACTGGGCAGGGAATTCCACAGATTCACAACCCTTTAGGAGAAGAAATTCCTCCTCAGCTCAGTCCTCACCTTTCCCAGTATAACAACCAAAAAGTGAATCTACGGCCTGGCAGTATGGAATGAAAGACTGGAAAGTAAGTAAACACAGTGACAGTGAGTTCAGGAGTGAATCTCACATCAGAATATAATCCCAAACTGCAGGAAACAAATCTCATTGACACAAAGAGAGATCTCACAATTGCAGGCCCTACAAATATAAAGCTGGATGTAGGTGCCACAACTTGAATAGATATGGATTGGTCAACAAAATAAAGAACAGGCACCAATTTTGTGACAGAACTTGAAGCCCAAGTCCACACAATCATAGCGACCAATAAAATAAAACATAAAGTATAGAAAGGTAAAACTGGGAAGAGTTGGAAAGAGTTTAAAGTTTGGAGTAGGGGGACGAGCTGAGAATAGTTCATAGGTCGGTGCAACAAGGAGGGCCGAAGGGCCTGTTCTGTGCTGTATTGTTCTATGTTCTATGTTCTATTCTGAGCGACCAGCTAGTAATAAACCAGCTTTGCTACACAGCTTGTGTTGTTGTGCATGGGTGGGTTGAGTTCCTCTGGATAGAAGCCTTCTCGAGGACAACTTTTCACGAGGGAATGCTGTTGCATATCAGCAGATATGTGGCCGTCGATAGTAGGTGGATCCAGTTCCAGTAGCAAGGAAACCTCAGCAACTGACGATCATTAACATTGCTGCAGCCTACATCCGTCATCACAACCATTGGTATCACACAAATATTTTCTGCCTGAACCAGCGTGGATGACTAGTTTTGTGATTGCACTTTGTCTGGTTCCTCCGCACAGACCTTTCCCTCAAGAGTGGCCTTGCCAGGATTGAGAACTCCATCTCTCTCTGGAACAGGAACACAAACACCCATCAAACTGGAGTAAAGGTCAAGTTGGTGTGCTTTCCACACCAGATAGTTGAGTGAAGCTGTGATAGATCTTTATTCAAACCCAAACTGCCAAACAGAAAGTTCATGCAAGGAATTCAGAAACACTGGTAAAAGCTGTGGGTGTAGGAACTGGGAACAGGTCAAAAAAGGACTGCATTCTTGACTCAAGCTAAAGATTTTGCTACAGTGAAGGATTTATGCAGGAATCAGCCCCAGGAATCAGAATTTGAAATTGAACTCCAGAAAATTCGGACCATATTTATATCTATATAAAATATCTGGGCTATTTTAGCAGGGATTCTCATTCTGCTTCTAGGTGTCAATGGAGCAGGCATTGCCATTCACCTCAGTACAAGTACAATACATCAGAGGAAAACTTCAAGCATTCCCCAGTTCTAAAAATATATCACCGGCTCAGATCATTTACATTTTTCAGAAATGTTTATCTTTCTGGTCTACAGATCTGATCAGCAGCTGATTCTGTTCCATTTCCTGTAGTGGGCAATTGTAAACTGCACGGTTACTGAGATTGACCAAATCTGGGAATGAATCTGCATTACCCGTCGGGCAAAGGGAAGTCTTTCAGCCTGTTTTTGCATCAGGATGTGGTTTCAGGTTGGAAGGTATTTGGCTCGGATTTGGACACGCTCAGTGTGAGACTCTCCTTCCCTAGGGTGTCAGCTTCACGTCGTTTGTAATAAAGCTAACAGTTAATGTGAAGTGGCTTCAATCTGCCTTCCCTATCAAACATTTAATTTTCAAAATAAATTCTGCTGTCCCAATAATCTGTGTACCAGCAGTGATATACACACCAGTGGACTGGTGGGAAACAGTAAAAGGGAACATCAAGAGGTTCTTTAATGTGAAGTGGCTTCAATCTGCCTTCCCTATCAAACATTTAATTTTCAAAATAAATTCTGCTGTCCCAATAATCTGTGTAGCAGCAGTGATATACACAGCGCGGCCTCCCAGTCGTTCCTGTCCTCTATCACGGAGGTCTTAGATGACAGAACACGGGCGAGACGTGCTCACGTTTCTTCTTCCAGAAGGTGCACAAAGAGAGCTCCGTGCTCAGCAACCTGAAGGAAGAAGATGGCTCGCTAACGTCATCTCAGGCTGACGTGATGAAGATCAGTAAATCCTTCTACGCCAGTCTGTGTGACGCGAAGCCGACCGACAGCACGGCCTCCCAGTCGTTCCTGTCCTCTATCACGGAGGTCTTAGACGACAGAACACGGGAGAGGCTGGACCAGCCGCTATCTCTGGACGAGCTGACCAAGGCCCGACTTTCTTCCTACGCTGGGCCGGCCTGTCGCTCACGCGTGAAGCTTTTGGTCTTTCGGGACCACTCTCAGGGAGGCCGGGTACGCAAACGGTATTCCGGCTGCTGCAGACCAGCCGAGTGAGAGGTTGCACTTGCCGTTTTAAAAGTAAGTGGAGAATGCGGGCATCGATCCCGCTACCTCTCGCATGCAAAGCGAGCGCTCTACCATTTGAGCTAATCCCCCAGTTGGACAGCCAGCCCTGACTTCACTCCTTCCGCAGTGGATCCTAAGCAGCCACGCTCCGGGATGTGCAGGAAATTCTCTCATCCGTCGGACGGCTGAGACCAAACATTGCTGATGCCGGTCTCGGTGAAACGACCAACTTGTCGGAGGAGCAGCAGCGGCAGCTGGTGGACTCCGGCGAGGCGGAACGACACATGGACGAGGAAAGAAGTGCTGAGGAGATGGCAATTGCTGATTGGAGGTCGAAATGACTTCAACCTTGGCGCAGCCACCACGAGCGTGAGGTGACGTCGCAGGGCCCCGCCTGACTGATAGAAGACTTCATTTGGTTGCAGTGAGCACAAAGCGCTTTTGTGTGTTGGGGTTGGAAAAAGGGCACCCTGCTGGCCGTCAGCTGCAGCCGCGGCAGGGAGACAGCTGACTGGTTGCAGAGGGGGAAGGGTGTGTGCCGGTGCGTCCTGAAAGCGTTGTCGCGTTTTCAGCTCATCTGTGTTACTGTGGCCCGCGTGCTGGTGCATGCGCACTCTTTCCAAAAAGCAGCTGAGGCCCCTTCGAGCCGGCGATCTAAGGAATGACAGATTTGCGACAGACTACAGTCCTCCGCTCTACCAGCTGAGCTATCGAAGGAGAACCCAGCAGTGGCTGTCCCTTGCTGATGCTTTGCCGCGCTCCTCCACTAATGTCACGCTGTTGTCTCCCTGAAAATCTGTCACTCTGGGAGATCCTGAGCCACTGGCTGATCTCCACAGCTTCGGCCAGTGCTGGCATGAAGAAATCGTCTTGAGTGCTCATCCGAAACTGCCAGATTCTACCGGTACAGTACCTGACTCGCAGCTTCATGTACACGTCAGGTTAGGGTTTGGGCCGCAGCTTACCGACTGGTTCAAGTTGCCTCCCGACACGTCCAGGACGTGCCCGCTGACCTCAGGCAGCTCACCCACCGCCGGTGTGATCCTTTCAAGGAGCTGACTTTCACCCGAAGAGAAAAAAACGTCAACGCCGCTGGCGTTTGCCTTCGCCGCGCAGCTCGACTTTCTTCCTACGCTGCACCCTGAAATGGCGGGACCGGCCTGTTGCTCACGCGTGAAGCTTTTGATCTTTCGGGACCACTCTCAGGGAGGTGGCGTACGCAAACGGTATTCCGGCTGCTGCAGACCAGCCGAGTGAGAGGTTGCACTTGCGGTTTTAAAAATAAGCGGAGAACGCGGGCATCGATCCCGCTACCCCTTGCATGCGAAGCAAGCGCTCTACCATTTGAGCTAATCCCCCCATTGACCAGCAGGCCCTGCTTTCACTACTTCCGCAGTGGATCCTGAGCACTCACGCTCCGGGATGTGCAGGAAATCCTCTCATCTGTCGGACGGCTGAGACCAAACATTGCTGATGCCGGTCTCGGTGAAACGACCAACTTGTCGGAGGAGCAGCAGCGGCAGCTGGTGGACTCAGGCGAGGCGGTAGGCCACATGGACGAGGAAAGACGTGCTGAGGAGATGGGAATTGCTGATTGGAGGTCGAAATGACTTCAACCTTGGCGCAGCCACCACGAGCGTGAGGTGACGTCGCAGGGCCCCGCCTGACTGATAGAAGACTTCATTTGGTTGCAGTGAGCACAAAGTGCTTTTGTGCGTTTGTGTTGAAAAAAGCAGAGGAAGTCTGGGGAGGAATGCAGTGGTGTTTGTCGAGGTTCGTCCCGAGCAGCGTCGTGACGCGGGACTCCGTGCTGTACGGCCTGTTCCCCGGGACGCAGACCGAGACGAACATCAACTGTGCCTGGAGGATCATCAACTCGGTGAAGGACGCTCTCTGGGTGGTCCGAGACCTGCTGATCTTCCAGCTGAAGGAGTTGACCCCGACTGAGTGCTGCAGACTGGCACATTCCATGGTCCAGGACTACGTGTTGAGGGACGCGGTGAAGCTTGGGGCAGCTGCCGCCAAGGCGCGGTGGGGAAAGACCACTGTGTAAAGTCTGCCTGCATAACGAAGAACAGGGGGCCCACGCAGTCATTTGGGCTCTGCTGACGCCTCAGCTAATCATATGGGCATATGATTGAAAAATGTACTGACCTGTATAAAAATGATAAATTCTGATCTCTGTATGTACATGTTTACATATGTATGGCATGACCAACTGTAAAGACCATCAAATTATTTTATGAATAAAGTATATTTTTGAAATATATAAAAAAAATACACACAATACACAAGTTGTCAAATTACACATGGAGGGCTTAAAGCATTCCTGATCCCCACTTGTTGGTCTCCCTTCAACTGAGGAAGGGGAAGCAGGCCGATGTATGCTGAAAATGTAAAGGTGACGTGCCTGAAGGCCCCATTCCGCCCCCGTCCCTGAGCCGAGAGTTGCCAACTTTGCTTAACCATATTGAACCAGAGGTTTTATTGCATAACTTGCACGCATTCTCCAGCCATTACTCAGTCAACACATCCATCCTTTTGATTTGATTTGATTTATTATTGTCACGTGTACTGAGATACAGTGAAAAGTATTGTTTTGCATTCTAACCAGACAAATCATGCCTTATATAAGCGCATCAAGTCAATAAAACAGAATGCAGAATATAGCATTATAATGACAGAGAAGATGCAGGGAGAGATCAATTCTAATATATGAGAGATCCATTCAAAAGTCTGAAAACGGAGGGGAAGAAACTGTTCTCGAATCTGTTGGCATGTGTTTGCAAACATTTGTATCGTCTACCCAATGGAAGAGGTTGGAAGAGAGTATATCAGGGATGTACTGTCTCCAACGATGGAAAGTCAACATCTTACTCAACTGGATGATGCCTGACTGTCATCAGTCTTTTCAATATCTCTATTTTCAGTGAAAACACACACACACACACACACAGTAGGCCATTCAGCCCATCGACTCTGTTGTGCTTTTCAATGAGATCATGGTTCATTTAATAATCCTCAACTCCACTTCCCTGCCTTTTCTCCATAGCCCTCAATTCCCTTACTGATTTTAAATCACAGCCTTGACTATACTAACTGACACATCGTTGACAGCTCTCTGTGGTAAAGAATTCCATAGATTCATTACAAAATTCCTCCTCATTGCCGTCTTAAATGTGCAAAGCCTTATTCTGAGATCCAAAGGCCTAGGGAAAGTCCTAATGTTGTAAGACTGAGACTGGCAGGGAGGTTTGCCATGGCATCTCAGTGCCCACAAGTAACAAAGGGAGAGGTTGGTGAAGAAGGGAAATGGGGCAGTTTTAGTTGGGTAATGGTGGCGACCCATTGGAAGACTGGAGGATTCTTTGTCAAGGCAAGTTTAGATATGTTGAAGGTGTTGGTCAACATATTGTCTAGCTATCACCATTGTTAACAGCTAACCCGAGAATGCAACTTTTTTAAAAAAAGGTTTTGTGATTTACACATGAAAGAAGTGAAACTGTCACTGTATTCTAACAGATAAAAGGCTTAACAATCAATTTTTCAATGTATAATTTCAGTTCAATCGCACTAAATTTTTGCGATAAATTCTGTGTGTTAGGATTGAGCCTCCACTATCACCTGATGAAGAAACCAACATGGTCATTCTAAAAGATGACAGACTTAACAAACACTCCAGGTCTTTTTCAATATATCATTTCAGTTAGATCACACTGTAAACTTTTACTATAAATTCTGTGCCTTACAATCTTATTCTCCACAACCACCTGATGAAGGAGCAGTGCTCTGAAAGCTAGTGCTTCCAATTAAACCTGGTGTTGTGTGATTTTTAACTTTAGAAATGAAATATTGTGCCTTTTAGCAAAGCCTATTCAAATATAGAGTTAACAATTAGATTTTGTACAGGGAGTACAGGGAAAAGTTTACAATGTTGCCATTCACAGCACCTTAGGTCCAAGGCACCCAGGTAGAAAATGAGAGGTAAATAGTAGAAAAATAAAGAAATAAGTTAAAATTTTAACATCACAATTCTTGTCAGTATAAGGTAGTAAATATGACATAAAGTTAAAAGTTTCAAATTACCGTCCTGCTTTAGCGATAGGCCTTCAGTCGCGCCACTGGGCATACCCAACGAGGTCTCCCCACCGCGCCCCCCCCCCCCACAAACACTGGGCTCAGTCTCTCTTCCCCCCCACACT